>NC_090729.1:89872612-89900112 GCF_036898095.1 Palaemon carinicauda
ATATCAATCGTGGGTCTGGCAGGTTGGTATACCTGCTATCGCTCCACTCCTAGCCTCCCTCTCGCCCGATACCCCACCCAAGGGTTACCTCCCTCTCTCTCTCCCGATTGAGTTAGAGTCACTTTATTGCGTTATGTTCCCCCCCTCCCCCCGGGGGCATTCACTTTCTTTGCACGGGCGGTTCCCGTTGATCTGTGAGGCTTGCTATAATTATACATTAACGTACATTATTTACTCTTTTGTACTACTCTACCCGGTCGTAGTCGTTTTCTTTCCGTCGCTCGTTTGGCCAACGATCGGCGGGAAGTTTTCTGCTCGGTCCGTGGTACCTTGTCATGTTATATTATTTATTAAGTTTTGTACGTGCTACTCCCTCTCGGTCCCGCACTTCACGGACCCATTAAAGATCCCTTCCCCCTCTATAGTGTCCCGTACCTCACGGACTCCATATAGATATATATATATATAAAGACTTTCATTACGGGATCCCCGGAAGTAGCTTTTATACATTACCATCCGGTCGAGTTGTTTAGTTGCGCCTCCGGACCCAACGTTACTCATTATTACTTGGATTAACTTTATATATTAGTCACATATATATATTATATATACGAATCTCGACCTTCCCTTCCCTCTTTTGATATGATCACGGTTACGGTCTGACTTAATTTTAATTCTCTTTACAATCAAAATAGATCTGTTATTTTGATATTGATATATTTAAGCACTCCGGACCCCCCGAGGTCCCGAATTTGCTTACATTCAATATACTTAATGGCTATATAAAATAAAAAAAAAAATTATCATGATATTGACATATATGTACGTAGATATTTAAGCTCCGGGCCCCTAATTTGCTTTCCTTTAAGATACTCAAATATCTTTTGTCTTACAGACTGTACGTATATAAAACATTTTTATCATGATATTGATATATAGATCTTCTATAATGATATTGATTTCATTAAAGCACCCGGGGCCCCCGAGCCCCTATTTGCTTTCCTTCAGGATTCCTAATGTATATATATATATATATAAAACATTTTTATCATGATATTGATATATAAATCTTTTATCATGATATTGATATCATTTAAGCACCCTGGCCCCCCGAGCCCCTATTTGCTTTCATTCAGGATTCCTGATGAATATATATAAAACATTTTTATCATGATATTGATATGTAAATCTTTTATCATGATATTGCTATAATTTAAGCATCCCGGGGCCCCCGATCCCCTATTTGCTTTCATTCAGGATTCCTGATGAATGTATATAAAACATTTTTATCATGATATATATATATATATATATATATATATATATATATATATATATATATATATATATATATATATATATATATATATATATTATATAGATATAGATATACATATACATACATACATACATACATACATACATACATACATACATACATACATATATATATATATATATATATATTTTAAGCACCGGGGCCTCTGGACCCCTAGTTTTCTTTCCTTTGAGATACTCATGTATCTTTTATTTTACAGACTGTACGCTGTGCAATGACGGCATCTGCCGCTGTCATCTATCAACCCTGCGGCCATGACGTGTGTCGTTCACACGCCCACTGTTCTGTCCGAGTGGATGACTTAGCTGTTTGGCATCCAGACAATTGTGTAGTCTGCTACACAATGACCTCCACTCTAACATCTGACTCGGTGAGTGCATTTTCATTGATACAGACTTGTAGGGAGTTAAGATTAATTTCAGAGATTATTAATTTTAAGGCCACTAGTCCTCTGGACTTCCCGCATGCCTTTCACTTCGTGTCTACGAAGTCCTTGGATTTCTTCACTTTTCTTTGGCACAAATATCCCTCGCTAATAGTCTGTTCTCTTTCAGTGCTCCCAACTTGAAAAAGATACAGCTCGGCAACCCTCAAGATCTGGATTGATGGGTTCGCCCGCAACGTGAAGGCCAAATAGCCTTATATCCTCTCTGAGGAATGGTGTTCCCGTCTCTACCCCCATGCTAAAACTTCAGCTGCGGTCCCCAAAGAGTTGGCGGATCCTATCATCGAGAGGTTTGAATCCCCTCTTCTGGCCCCGGACCAAGAAGAGACGGGCGGCACCCTAACTGAGGACGTCGCTACCCTCAACCTCGATGTGGAACCCATGGCTCTTGACGATCCCGACGCAGGTAGGGACGTAGGTGAGTCAGGTGGTTCCCGGGCTAAGATTCCTATCCCTAGCCTGGCTTTCTCTTCTACTTCAGAACACTCTTCTTTTCGAGGTTTTCCAGGGACATCCGGGACTGGTCTCAGTCCCCAGCCTGTTATCCCCAAGGTGAAGGCTCATCGTAAGACTTTATCTACGACCCACAAGTCTTCCAAAGACCACAGGTCTTCGAAATCATCAGCTTCGAAGGCTAAATCTTCCTCCACCAGAGTCTCTCAAGACCCAATTGCTGTGCCTTCAACCTCTCACGGAGTAGCCTCCGTTCCGGCACCTGTTCCCCCCCCCCCCCGGCGGAATCATCTACCCCGGTGGATTTTTCCGAGAAGATGTTTGCTCTTTTTGAGTCGATACTATCGTCTCATACGCAGCAATCACAAGAGAGAATAGCTTCTATGGAGAGTCTAGTTCAGGGACTCATGCGCTCGGGGCTGCCACCGCCACAACAGCAATACCCCATCCCCGATGCCTCCAAGCTTCCTCCTTTCAATAAGAATAACCCTTGGAGGTTGGCATTGCCTGCCCCCTTCTCGGAGGGTATGTTGTCAATCGAAGATTTCGTTACCCGGCCTCTTGCGGATTATGAATTCTACCCGCCGGGTCTAGAATTCCCCTTCCCCGGCTACGCTCGCCTCATGGAAGAGGCTCTGATTCGATTGTATAAGGTCCCAAAGGAAACTGTTAATTTTCCTAAAGAACAGGCAGTCTGTCTTGGTCCGTGTGTTTAATGAGTGGGACTGCTTGAACACAATGATTACGGCCTACAAAAGTTCATATACTATGTTTGTGGCCGACGACCAGGCCCCCACCCCATGTGCGACCAAGATCATAGAGACGGTCTTTCAGGCTATCAAGGAAGAGAAGCCTTTACCTCACCTCAGGGAGACCGACTTACCCTCCCTTCTCTTTCCGGGAGACAGTGAATGTTGGCGGAACGCCCCAGCTACCTTCTTGGTAGGTAAGTTGAGCCCGGACTGTGCCTTGACGCAGTTCAGCGAACGGCTTCCCAAACTCCTGGAGTCTCTCATTAAATTGGAATATGAGTCGAGGTGTAGATTCAGCAGATCCCTTAATTCAGTTGCCCTTTCTGAATTGACCGTCGCCACTTACAACGAGGAGGACCTCCTTAAGGTCCTCACTAAGTCACTTTTGCAAAACTTTATGGCTGACGCCTATGATTTTGCAAATGCCAGGACCCATTGTCGACGACATGTTCTATCCGAAGCCACGATTAGGCACGAACCTAATAGGCTCATCAAAGCTCCAGTCTGGCGCCAGGATCTTTTCCCAGAGGACTTAGTTAACTCGGTCCTAAGCGAGGCAGCTAGAGCCAACCAGAACCTCAAGGTTAGGTGGGGCCTGGTTTCAAAGAGGAGATATGAGCCTACTAGTAACCCAATTCGAGGTAGGAAGAGATTGAGGCCCTTCCAATCTTCCCAATTCAGGCAACCTCTGCAAGTGGTTCAACCGGTCTCAGTCCACAGAAGAACTACGTTCCTTCACAAAAGATCTGCTACTAAAGAATGCAATCCAAAGTATACGTCGCTTAAGATTTCAAGGACGCTTGTTCAGCGTGCCAAGGAAAGGCTCAGACAAACGGAGAGTAATCCTGGACCTGTCTCGTTTAAATTCCTTCATTCGTTGCAACATTCCACATGCTTACCGTATCGCAGGTGCGGACCTTACTTCCCCGTGGGGCCGTCATTACCTCCATCGATCTTACAGATGCCTACTATCACGTTCCAATAGCAAGGCATTTTCGTCCTTTTCTGGGCTTCAAGCTAGGCAAACAAGCCTATGCATTCAAAGTGATGCTATTGGGGCTCAACATAACACCCAGAATCTTCACCAAACTAGCAGAGACAGTAATTCAGGAGCTTCGGACTCAGGGGATACAGGTAGTAGCCTATCTAGACAATTAGCTAAACTGGTCAGACAATGCCCAGATTTCCCGCGTAGCAACGAACAAAGTCCTCACCTTCCTTCGGCAACTGGGATTCCAAGTCAACCTCGAGAAATCCCGCCTGGTCCCGGAGACCAAGTTTCAATGGCTGGGACTAGAAGGGGACCTGTGCTCCCATACGCTGTGCCTCCCCAAGTTGACCTCCCGAAGGAGCCGAGAGTGGATCCTAGGTTCCTTACAGTTCGCCTCCGTGACAGACATCGTCCTGAGTTCCAAACTCAAGGACATAAACAGAGTGTGGCGCTCCAGAGCAACCGCAATACGCCGAGACAGACGTGCTCGCCTTTCCCCCACCCTGAGGAAAAGTCTGCAGCCTTGGACGAAGATCAAGAATCTTTCCAAGTCGGTTCCCTTACAACACAAGAAAGTCCAAGGGTGATGGTCACTAGACAATCGATCTTTCCAGTGGATACTATCTCCAGTCCCGGGTATCCAGGTGGATCTGTTTGCGACGAAATCCAATCGCAAAATAGATTGTTACGTAGCCCCCAACCTGGACCCTCAGGCTTATGCCACAGACTGTATGATTCTAGATTGGAATAACTGGAAGATGATTTATCTGTTTCCTCCGGTGAATCTCCTGCTGAAAGTTCTGCACAAACTCAGATCCTTCAAAGGTCAAGTGGCTCTCGTAGCCCCCAACTGGCCCAAGAGCAATTGGTTCCCCTTGTTGCTAGAACTAGGTCTCCGCCCCCGGCGGATTCCCAATCCGGTGTTAACACAGACAGTGCAAACTCAATGTGTTCGCTTCCTCAAGGATTCTGAATGCCCTAACTTTATGGACTTCATGAAGTTCGCAGCCCAACGAGGTGCAAACATCGATCCTTTGAATACTATTTTCCTGGAATCTGACAAAAGGGAATCTACTCTCCGTCAATATGACTCAGCTGTCAAGAAATTAGCTAAGTTCTTGAAAGATTCCCAAGTTGAGAAAATGACGATGAACCTAACTTTGACATTCTTCAGAACTCTCTTCGAATCTGGCCTGGCAGCCAATACCATTACTACAATCAAGTCAGCCTTGAAAAAGATCTTCCATATTGGTTTTGACATTGATCTAACGGATTCATATTTCTCATCCATTCCGAGAGCTTGTGCCAGACTAAAACCTTCAACTCGCCCTAGCGCAGTTTCCTGGGTTTTGAACGATGTTCTTAAGCTAGCCTCTGACACCCCAAATGAATCCTGTAACTATATGGCATTATTAAGAAAGTCACTTTTTCTTTTGAGCCTCGCCTCGGGCTCCAGAATCTCAGAATTGTCAGCCTTATCTAGAGACCCAGGTCATATAGAGTTTCTCTCTTCGGGTGAGGTTCTTCTCTCTCCTAACAAAGTTTTCCTGGCTAAAAGTGAAGACCCCCAAAACAGGTGGTCTCCCTAGAAGGTTGTTCCACTTCCTCGGGATCCATCCCTGTGTCCAGTTACCACCCTGAAATCCTACTTAGGTAGAACTTCCACTACAACCACAGGGCCCTTATTTATTAGAGAACATGGAGGAACTATTACCCTTAAGGGAATCAGACAACAAATTCTTTATTTTATTAAACAAGCTAATCCTGCATCATTCCCACATGTCCATGATAATAGAGCTGTGGCTACCTCAATTAATTTTTTTCCACCATATGAAATTTGATGAGCTCTCAAAATATACGGGTTGGAAGTCCCCTAAAGTTTTCAAGCGTCACTACCGAAAACCTTTAGAAGCTCTTAGATTTGCCACAGTAGCTGCAGGGAATATAGTTCCTCCTGAAGGTACTAAGTCCTAATCACAACGTCTTGCTCTGTCCTCTTTCCCTCCTGCCTGGCTTACCTGTTGTTCCTACCTGTTTTCTTACTATACACCCCTATGGGGTATTATTTTATTATTCAGTTGTTCAATTTCACGAATTGATTTGATTTCTCTTGTTCTTGAATCCCCGAGCTGATTTTATTTTGCATTTTTGATTACCAAGCTGGATTCCCACTATTCATATCTGTTGAATTTTACCTACAGGTTTCATTATTGATTGTTTACCATGTCTATTTATCACTGTCATATACATGTTGATCTAATTTTACGGGTTTCCACATCCCTCTTTTTTTTATATTAAACTCATCAGCTCTGTTATTTTTGTGTTATTCCCTCTTCAGGTAGTTAGCCATATTGGGTCCCCATTCTCTGGTACGATTTCACTGGGCGGCACGGGTCGGAGCCCAGAAAAGGGATTTTGACGAAGGAAAAATCTATTTCTGGGCGAGAGACCCATGCCGCCCAGTGAACCCACCCGTCCCTCCCTGATTGGACCCCAATCTGGGGTGCTATAGGGAGTGACGTCACTGGCATGGGATTGCTAGTAGTAGTAGGATGTTGAACGGCACCTTGCTGTTCGGGGATATTGACAGGAGATATCTAAATGGTGCGAGGCCTCTGGTTGTGATTTATTCAGCGCCCCAGTTTTATACCGACACCTTATTAAGGTGAGCGAGCTGGGTTCAACCTAGCATTCCTATACAAATTTTTCTCTGGTAAATTCATAGCAGTTTTTACCTTAGAAGTGATGTTAAAGGAGCATTTCACTGGGCGGCACGGGTCTCTCGCCCAGAAATAGATTTTTCCTTTGTTAAAATCCCTTTTCTCTGCACTAATTAGTGATCACTGATAACAATCCCCAATCTTGAACTGTCTGGAAGCTAGTATTAAGTTATACTTACCTATCCTCACAGGATAAAAATCTTCCGATGGGCTTTCAGAAATAGAATGACCCATGGTTTTAATTTTGAGGGAGGTCACAGCAATTGGCTGGGCAGGAAACACATGTATGTGTCTTTCCTATTTCATTTCTAGCTTATATATCCTAAGCTACATGCAAAAGACAAAATATTCATTATAATATTTGTATACTTTATCCAGCGAGATGAATCACCGTATACTCATTTTCTTTTCCTCTTTTTACAGGAGGACCAACCCAAGTGTAAGAGCGTCTTCTGTAACGTGCGGAGTAAGAACTTCTGTGGCCATGAGGTATGCAGAAAGTACTCATGCTGTTCCATCACCAAGGGAACTCTGAAATATTGGGACCCCCAGGTATGTAACATCAAAAACCTTGGTTACTGAGGCTTTTGATGACCCCCAGTCAGCGCAGTCAAGGGATGCAGCAAGGGAGAAGCTGCGTAAATGGGTCCGGGGTTTTCAAAAGAACACCACGGGTCCTTACCTTCCAAATGAGAAGATGCGGGCCTGTCTTTTCCCTAGGGCATCTAAAGATGCTGTTAAAACACAGCCTCACCCAGAGATCCCTTGCGTTCAGATACTGGTAGAGTCGTATGTCTCGGACGCGATGAAGGACATCCAACTTGACGACAGGATGTCAGAAGTGTCAGAGGACACTGAAAAGGACCTTCTTGTAGGTGGTCAGGAAGAGGAGTCGACTATGGCTCCTGATACCGAGGAGGAAAAAGTCGAATTAGTGTCGGTTTCATTGGTTCCTGCCCCAGAGCCAGTTCCCTTGACATCATCTGCTCCCCCATCTGATGACATAGGGAAGACTGTCTTCCATTATGATGTTGGTTCAGCAGATACAGAAGCAAAATGCTGAAAAGGAAGCTGCGTTGAGGTTGGAAATATGCCAACTTGCAGCGTCCCGTGGGTCTCAAAGGAGACTCAACGTGAAGGACCTTCCTTCATGTTCAAATGTGAATCCGTGGAGGCATGCAGAGTACATGCCCATGACAACCGGGAAGATTTACATTTCCGAGAAGCTGGGATCGGTCCCCATTGAAAATGTGGAATTCTGGCCCAGCTTGGAGGCATATTCAGACTGCTTCATCCGTCTGAAGGCAGAGCCAGCATCAAAGGAGGAGACGAAGCCAAAAGAGGTCACAGTTTCTGACCATGCTAAAGCGCAGGCTTTGCTGATGAGTGCTTTGAAGGAGAGGGCCTCCACTAATTCAAAGGTACCGGCTCTCGGTAAAAAACATCCCTCCTTTGTTGCATCATCTACCCGGGCCTTCCCCTTTATGGAAAAAGGGTACAAGGCAGCACTAAAGGCAATAGAAGTAGGGAAACCTTGCCCTACTCTCGATGAGTGTAAACCGTTATCCCTAGCTTTGCCTATGGACCAGAAGGACTGGAAGGACGTACATATTACCTTCTCAGTTGGGAAGTTGGAGGCAGATATTGCTGAACGCCAGTTCGGCGAGGACTTCCCCAAGTTGTCCGAGTTTCTCTTGCGCAGGGAGCAGGAGACTAAGGAAAGGCTTGCCGCCTCTATGTCCCTCCAGACTATCTTGGAGACAATGGCAAGCGATCCCCAGAACCCAGATATGTTTATGGTGGTGACCAAAACACATCTGGCAACTGTGACAAAAGACCTGTATGGCTTCATTAAAGCCAGAAGGGCTTGTAGAGAGTTCGTGTTCGCCTCGGCTGCAGTGAGACACGAACCTAGGAAGCTAATATCGTCCAGTATCTAGGGAAAGGACCTCTTCCCGAGCGAAGTGGTCAAGGTAGTAGTCGACAAGACCGCCACGGAGAATAGGAACCTTCTCCAGAAGTGGGGCTTGTCACTTAAGAGGAAGTCTTCCCCGGATGAGGGTCCCCTACCGAAACAAGACAAAGAGGCCAAGGGTGCCCTCTCGCCCCGCCAAACAACAAAGACAACAAGAACTTCCCGTGACCGCGGTGCCCCAGGTGGTAGCACAACCTCCAATTACCTACCAGTTGGTACCCCAGCAAGTGCGACACAGTCCCCGGTCTTTACTCCAGCCTTTGAGAGGCAGTCTACTACCTTTCGGCCGAAAGCAAGAGGATCATTTAGAGGTTCTTCTAGATGCCCCTCAAGAGGCAGAGGTAACAGAGGAGGATGCGGTCAAGGAGGCAAGTCCTCCGGTCAACAGATGCTTCCGGTAGGAGGAAGACTGTACTCGTTTCGGGATCGTTGGACCTTCGATCCCTGGGCCCACAGCCTAATCAAGAACGGACTGGGTTGGAGCTGGAACATAGCTCCACCATCGTTCCCCCAATTCTTCCAACACTCCACCCCCGTCCTGGAAGAATATATCCGAGAACTCTTGAGCAAAAGAGTAATAAAGAGAGCAAAGTCCATCAAATTCCAAGAAAAGCTGTTTTGTGTTTCCAAGAAGTTCATAGTAAACTACAAGTTCAGGATGTTAACCCTTCAACACATAAGGACCCTTTTTCCCAAAAAGGCATTCACAGTCTCCATAGACATGGCAGATGCCTATTGGCATCTTCCAATCAATTGCCAAATTTCCTCCTACCTGGGATTCAGGCTACAGAAGAGACAATACATCTTCAGAGCCATGCCCTTCAGGCTAAACATAGCCCCAAGGATCTTCACGAAGCTTGCAAACGCAGTCGTTCATCAAGTACGCCTAGAAGGTGTTCAGGTAGTGGCCTACCTGGACGATTGGCTGGTGTGGGCAGCATCCGAGACGGAATGCATGCAAGCCTCCAAGAAAGTGATCCAGTTCCTGGAACATCTGGGATTCAAGATCAACATCAAAAAGTCTCTACTATCTCCAGCTCAAAAGTTTCAATGGCTTGGAATACACTGGAACTTATAGTCACACCGCCTCTCCATTCTGTCGAAGAAGAGGAGAGAGATAGCGAGATCTGTCAAGAGACTTCTGAAATCCGGTCAGATATCAAGACGCCAACAGGAGAGAGTGCTGGGCTCCCTTGAGTTTGCATCAGTGACAGACCCAGTGCCACAATTAAAGGATGCAACAGGAGTCTGGAGAAGATAAGCATCAAACGCTCGAAGAGATCTAAGAAGACCGTCAGTCATCATCCACACAGACGCATCAAAGGTAGGATGGGGAGGTCACTCTCACCTACGGAAAGTCCAAGGGACTTGGTCCTCGACCTCTTCGTGACGAGTGACAAGAAGAAACTACCTCGTTATGTGGCCCCATACGAGGACCCTCTAGCGGAACCAGTGGACGCGATGTCCCTCGATTGGAACAGATGATCCAGGATTTACCTCTTCCCTCCACCCAATCTTCTGTTGAAAGTCCTCAACAAGCCGAGATCCTTTCAGGGAACAGCAGCTATAGGGGCTCACAAGTGGCCGAACAGCATCTGGTTCCCTCTAGTATTGGAACTGCGGCTGAGACTGGTCCTGTTGCCGGATCCAATTCTGACACAACAAGTACAGAAGTCGACTGCCTTCGCTTCATCACAGAAAACCCGAAACCTTCATCTCATGGTTTTCTCTCCTTAGGAGTTAAGAAAAGGTTTGGTGTTTCGAGAGACAGTATAAACTTCTTAGAAGAATATGTCTAAATCTACCAGAAGACAATATGGGTCGTCCTGGAGGAAATGGGTCTCATTTGTTAAAGCAAAGAAACCAAAAGAAATCTCAACAGATTTCTGTTTATCCTTCTTTATTCATCTTCATGAACAAGGTTTAGCAGCCAACACGATATCAACGTATAAATCTGCCTTGACTAGACCCTTACTATACGCCTTCCAGATAGACTTCTCTGACGAAATCTTCAACAAGATTCCTAAGGCCTGTGCTAGACTCAGGCCTGCAGCACTTGAGGCCCATCTCATGGTCCTTGGATAAAGTTCTTCACTTTGCATCAGCATTGAACAATAAGAACTGCTCTCTGAAAGATTTGACCCAAAAAGTTATATTCCTATTTGCACTAGCTTTGGGGGCCAGAGTTAGTGAAATAGTGGCCCTTTCTAGAGATGAGGGCCATATTCAGTTCACAGAAAGGGGAGAACTGAATCTTTTTCCTGACCCAACGTTTCTCGCTAAGAACGAGCTACCCACCAAAAGGTGGGGTCCTTGGAGAATCTTTCCTCTGAAGGAAGATGTCTTTCTATGTCCCATGGAGTGCCTAAAGGTCTATCTTCGAAGAACTTCAGACTTTGGGGAAGGACAGCTCTTTAAAGGAGAAACATCAGGCTAAAATTTGTCTCTTAAACAATTAAGGGCGAAGATCACATACTTCATTTGCAGAGCGGATCCAGACAGTACACCCGCAGGTCACGATCCGAGAAAAATTGTTTCGTCAGAATTTTTTCAAATATATGGATTTTGAACGTCTTCGCTCGTATACTGGATGGAAGTCATCCAGAGAGTTTTTCAAACATTACGCGAAGCAAGTACAAGAGATCAAGAGGTTTGTAGTGGCGACAGGTAGTGTACTAAAACCTGTTGCTTAATACTGCGAGGAACTGAATCAATTGGGACTGGTATGTGCAGGGTGTGCGTGTTGACTCCTTACGTTACAACATGTTAAATAAAATGTCACCATGGTGACATTATGGACTGTTCCAAATAAAACAGGTGACAGAAGCATAAACAATAACACGTGTGCCATGTGTCCTTTACACAAGTGTGAACAGACAGTAATGACAGAAATTTGAAATAGAAAATTTTCTGAATTTTCATTTTAGTGGCATTATAGTGGTTTCTTTTCAGATGAAACAAGTATTTCTGACATTACCTGTATATTTATGCTTAAATTATTTCACAAACATTTTATATTATTCTATAAAATGCAGACTGTTTTACTTATTTATTGATTGTCAATAAAAAGCTAATTGAAATTTGCGTCTTATTCGCCCCAAATTCAGATAAATAAAGATGTATTAGAGCATTATTTTATAATCACACTTTTATTTGCATATTGATAAAAGAACAACTGTAGAAATTTGTTCCTACAGGTATACAAACCTTCTTTATGTGTGTACATACCTAGTTTCTACACGAATAGATACTTGTCTATAGATATGATGCTGACTTTACAAAAAATTGTTTCTACATGGATACAACCCTGTCTGTCTTTGCATACAGTTAGCTCTGTATGCCTAGGGGAGGTGTCAGTGCCTCATACATACATTTGTTCGTTTTCAAATACAAACTCTAATTGGGAAGGTATACGATGAGACTGGTACAGTATACCTGTTTGATTGCTAGGTATTCATATGAAATATGCAATCCTCGAGACTTTTTCCAGAGTCTGGCATGACTCTTCCCTGTAGGGGGCAGGAAGCACTAACATGGTTCATGTTTAGAGGAAATGATGTATAACGGTAACATTATATGTCTCTAGGTCTGAGTGACCAAGGAAATTCTGTCTTGAGGTTAAGGCACAAATAAAAATCCACAGATATATTAATGCTCTGGTAAACTTCTATCAGGACGACACAGCCTGAGCCCAAGAAATGAAATCTGTCTTTGGGTGAGATAGCCATGTCGTCCTGATGGACCTGCCCTTCTTTTATTAAAAAAGGGCTGGAAGGATCCCTCCAGAAAGTACTGTATCTGTAGTACCTCGCTAACGCTACAAGGAATAAACATGGCGGCGATGATGACGTCATCTAGATATTCAAAACAGTAATTGAGGAGAGGTACCTCATTAACGGCTCCCTTTCGTTTTCTTACCACTTTTCCCCCTCGAAGCGTAAACGCTATTTGGGGTGAAGATAGCTATGGGGCGTGTCAAGAATACGTCCTCTGATATGCGATATCCCTAAAAAGAAAAGTTAGGGATATTCGCGCCAGGAGTTAGAATTCTGGAGACCTTAAGGTAAAATTCTCTGGGAATATCACTAGTCAAATATACCCTAGGAAGCTACTTTAAAGGAACTTCCATCAGGACGACATGGCTATCTCACCCAAAAATACATTTTTCGCTTCGCTCAAAATCCGTTTATTATTACTACTAATTGTAGCTATTAATAATTATATGAATTCCCGATGGGATGAGGTTTTCTTCCCGCCACCAATGGTGTCAATCAGCTATATACTGTATATGTAACTACCAGGGAAGTTAAATACTTAAAAATGGTATTTGTATTATAAAATTAATTTTTAAATATACTTACCTGGTAGTTACATATATAAAAGGGCCCTCCCTCCTCCCCTCTGAAAACAGGGACATGGAATTTCTGAGGAATGGTGGGAAAGGTTCTGGTAACCTACGAGAGATGGCGCTCATGTATGATCACCTACTGTCATGGCGGCGATTGCCGCAAAATTTAAATTTTTGCCGTGCGCGCCACGAAACGTGGGATTTAAGCTATATATATGTAACTACCAGGTAAGTATATTTAGAAATTAATTTTATAATAAAAATACCATTTTTAATTGATGTCAACATCCTACGCTAACAAGATAACAAATAGTTATGAACTGGTTATGATGCTCAATGAAATGTAACATTATTATTGAGTTCTTACCTTCGAGACAGACGGTAGCGGCTAACGGAGGTGTGTGGTGAAGGAGGAGGGAGAGGGGACGGGGAAGAGAGAGACTTGACGGGAACATGTTCGGTACGCAACGCTTGTAACACTACGTAACATAACCTTAACTTTAAATTCAACTTAAATTAACATCTTTAAATTTAACTTAAATGAAATTAGCTTACTGTACACACACTTAGAAATAAAATTTTAATCTTACGATACACTAAACTTAATTCTACATTTTGTTTTCATTTTCATTTTTTTACTTTTCTTCTTCTTTCGGCTTGGCTCTTTTTGCCTCACTTTCATCTGCACTTTTTGAAGGCCTTTTTAAAAGGAACCTACCTAGGGATGTTTGCTTTTGTCTCCCCTTCAAAATGTTGCGAAAATGACGCACGCAAATGTCATCACAATAGGCTAACACACGACCACTCGCCAACTTGTCCGGGTGCCTCTTTTCCATAAAATTAGTAAACTCCTGCCACTTCGCTAACATGTCTTTGATTTCTGCCGTAGAAAGGCGGCCCTCGTCTTCCACCTCCTCCTTGCTACTGAGCTCTTGCAACACCTCCGAATGTTGCATCTCCTGGATCTCTATCAATTCCTGTGTCGTGAGCTCTTCCTTGATGCTCCTTGACTAGGTTGTTCATGTCTGCCTCGTCTACCTCCAGCCCCATGGACTTTCCAAGAGACACGATTTCATCTATCACAGCAGGTTCGGGGTCATCAGGATCTGTCGTATCAAACCCTTGCAAGTCCCTCTCAGCGACGGAAGCTGGCCACAATTTCTTCCACGCTGAATTAAGAGTTTGTCTTGTGACACCCTGCCATGCATCATCAATAATTTTTTAAGTAATGGATGATGTTGAAATGTTCCTTCCAAAGTCCCGAAGGGTGAGATTGGTGTTGTCTGTGACATCGAAGCACTTCTTGAATAAATGCTTCGTGTACAACTTGTTGGTCCATGAGCTGGAGGAGTGGCATGGTGTTGAGTGGGCGATAAAGGACCTTGATGAACCTGAAGTCATCAAGAATGGCCTCTTCGAGACCTGGAGGGTGACCAGGGGCATTGTCGAGGACCAGGAGACATTTCAATGGCAGGTTTTTCTCTGCCAAATATTTTTTGACTGCCAGACCAAAGCATAGATTAACCCATTCTGTGAAGAAATGCTGGGTAACCCAAGCCTTAGCATTAGTGCCCCACATCACTTGCAGTTTTTCTTTCAAGATCTTTTGGCTCTTGAAAGCACGTGGGTTTTCAGAGTGGTACACCAGGAGTGGCTTGACCTTACAGTCACCGCTGGCATTGGCACACAAGGCTAGAGTTAACCGGCCCTTCATGGGTTTATGGCCCGGTAGTCTCTTCTCCTCTGCCGTGATGAAAGTCCTCCTGGGCATTTTCTTCCAAAAAAGGCCAGTTTCATCGCATTTGAAGACTTGGTGGGGGATGAAGCCATTTCGGGCGATAACCGAGGCAAAGGTTGTGACAAAGTCCACCGCGGTTTTCGAGTCCGAACTTGCTGCTTCCCCATGCTTCACAACCGAGTGTATCCCAGTCCAGTTTTTGAAATTATCCTGCCAACCACGACTGGCTTTGAAGGTTTCCGCTGGCGTCGAAGTCTCCCCTTTCTCAGCTGCTTGCTTCCCTTTCAAGTAATCATAGATTCTGCTGGCCTTCTCACATATAATTGTCTCGGTCGCAGTATCTCCCGCCAACTGTTTCCCCTTTATCCAGATTAAAAGAAACCTCTCCATCTCGTCATGAATATCACTACGCAGCTTGGAGAGGATGGTTACTCCCTTGGTAGGCTTGGTGCTCTTTATAGCATCGTTCTGCTCGAGGATGGTACATATAGTCGATGTACTCCTCTCATATTGGCGCGCCAGCTCAGTCACTCTTACGCCACTCATGTTTTTCAATTACAGTATTTCATGCTTCATCTCGTCATCATACGCTTTTTTTTTTCACTACCCTTGTTTGCACTCACTTGCTTTTGGACCCATTGCTTATTTAAATTTGCACTGATTAATGCAAAAAAACATGTAAAAAAAAAAAAAAAAGAAAACACT
This sequence comes from Palaemon carinicauda, assembly GCF_036898095.1. Lineage (NCBI taxonomy): Eukaryota > Metazoa > Arthropoda > Malacostraca > Decapoda > Palaemonidae > Palaemon > Palaemon carinicauda. The sequence continues at coordinate 89,888,079 of NC_090729.1, forward strand.
ACAGCCGATGCTCGGAGATAACTTAACGCGACTGAAATCCGATGGGAAAGACCGAGTGATGCTGTCCTGGTGAGCAGCCTCTCGCACACGGGGCCACATAGGGAACTACGTACCTCGTATCTCAGGACAAAAATTTGCTCGGAACTCTCCTCATATCTCAATTTTCTCGTATGTTGGGACGCTCGTATCTCAAGGTATTACTGTACACTAATACCTCTGAGATCAGCATCTAACAACAACAGCATGCTGTGCATGTCGAATAGCTTATTCAGTCTCAAAGTCAAACTACTTTCTATCCTTGTTATGCATATAATCAGTAGGGAGGAGGGTGGGCATGTATATGAACATCAGGTGAGTTTATAAATAAATATTTTTGAGATTGTTTATTTCTATCTACCTCCCTGATGTTCATATTGCCGAGTCTTACTCTTTACAAGTGGTAGGTAGCCAGTGAAAGAAAGAGATAGGGTATTTAGTTTCTATTTAATAAAGGAAACTTGACTACAGTTTTACACACAATTTTACAAAATTAAAAAATGCAATTGAAAAAGTGTAATTATATCAAATCAACCACTTATTCACTATTCTATCAGTCCATACCTAATGAGCTAGTATAAGTGGTAAAGCCCCACAAATGTGATACAAACCAGGACTCCTTAAGGTAGTATTTAGTGAAAATAAATTTGAGACACCATTTAGGTGTTACTAAAACTTCACTACTCTATCAGACTATACCCCACCAGCTTAGGTCCTAAAATCCACAAATGTGGCACACAAACCAGAACTCAAGATAATATTTAGTGAATATAGATTTGAAATACCATTTAGGGGTTGCTGGTGTAATGACACTGAGGCTTTGTCCATCTCTGTACAACCCTCGTCCCTCATTACAAACAGTAGTACAGACCTCTCTCAGGCTGTGCCCTTGCTTGATTTGATCTAGGTTTCATTTAAAACCAAGTTACCAGGTCACCTGTGTTGGGGAAGGTGTAAGAACCTGGTAGCTCACCACTTCTTACTCCAAAAAGAGACGCCTATCTCTCTCAACCCCCTTCCGTAAGGAACATTAAAGTTATGACATCAAATTAAAATGTTTTAAATCGGCTATGAGCAACTGTTCGTCACCTGCCGAACCTCACTATTTTCAAGTGGGCAAGTGCCACATGATAATACATATATACAAAAAATATTGCTTTCCCGCATATACTCTTTCATTTGCTTTACTGCTGCAGGTCCGATTTTCTTTTCATTTCATTATTTTACTTTTTAATGAAACTTTAAAAGACATTTTATTATTTCTTATTGATAAAAATGATACTAGTATAAATAAATATAATTTGAAATGTTGATGCAAACAAAGCATGAAAAATCATTATTGTTTTTGAAAGAGCATCTGTAATGAAGAGATTTTTGTATATTCACATTCTTTACCAAACTTTCAATAGCGGGTAGAATTTCATATGTTGCTACTCTAAAGCTAAACTGCAAATGCTCAGAAGTATGTCTTGATTTAGTTTTCAATTTGACATGCTTCATTCTAGAAAATAACTGTTCTCATAGAATAGGTTCTTCCAAAAATAGAAATATAATTTCTTGCTTGTTTCAGTATCTGCAGATACTCTTATCGGCAAAACTTATAGAACTCCAGTAGAGATGTCTCTTTGAATCTTTAATAAAGATTTCCTCCTTATAGCTCAAGTAATTCCATCTTCAGATTTTCAGGAACAGATTTAATATCTGCTTCAAATGGTGAAGAAAGCATTTGAGAATAGGACTCTTGATGATTAAAGTCTTGGAATCTTTCAGAGAATTCCATCTTGACTTGACTGGCACTCATTTGCAAAACGAAGAGAAATTTGCTTGTCTATTTTGTGCCAATGTCGGAAAGAGTAAAACATTTCCATTTCTTAAGTGTCCCTCCCATAGCTGAAGTTTATTTTGAAACACTTTGATATGTTTATACATATTATGAATAAGTTCACCCTTGCCTGCAATTTAAAATTTAATTAATTTAGGTGGGATGTAAGGTTCACAAGGAAACCTAATTCACGGCACAGACCCGTCTTTCTTTTTAAGTTTCTGAAACCAACTTTCCTTTCATTTCCATGAAAACATAAAATTCTTCTCCAAGCTCATAAAATGACTTCAACATTTTACCCTAACTTATCCATCTAAGTTCATAATAATAGGCAAGGTTACCTTACTCTGCATCCGTATCCTCTAAGAATTCCTTTAATTATTTCACCCTTTTTTTCCTTCCTTGCATTATTTTTTTTTTAGGATCATGACATTCAAGAGGATTTTTTTCTACAAAATTCACGTATTTCTATTTACGTTTGGATAACATTTGTAGGTAAAAAATAGCATATAAAAAAGTTGTATAAAGTTTTTTCAGCGCTCTTTTTCCATATTGACTCATTGGAGGTAATTTGAATTGGAAGCTATCAGTTGTATCATCTGGTGGGTCAGGAAGTCTGGGAAAACTCACTGACATGAGACTGATGTCTCCTTGCATTCCAGTAACTATTCGTTCATTTCTCTTAGCACTCGCCTTACTGCCATCGTTCGTCTTTTTCCCTTTCATCCTAATTTTTTTCCTTGTGTTTTCCTCATAATTTTCCCTGAACATATCTGGCTCCCCTTGCCGCCAATCTTGCTCTCAACCTTCTATTATTCTTGGGTCTCGTATATTATTTACCCTCCAAACACCTGATACCTCCCCCAACGGAACCCCGGATTACCCACCCTCTCCCACACCCAACTCACACTTGTTCATATTGTAATTGTATTGATTTTGTTTTTCTTTTATCTATGACTTTTATTCTTTCCTTTTATATATTAGATCTTTTTTACTTAGCTAATACTATATTCTATTGCTACTACTTTTGCTTAAGTGTATTTATTAGCTCTTTTACTTAGCTAATGCTAAATTTTATTGCTATATTTTGCCTTGTGTATATTTTATACCCTTTATTCTGCCTTTGACTTTTTTCCTTTGCTTTTCCTTCCTGTGATCTTCGACTCCATGGGACTTTCTGCTATTACACTTTCTCTCCCACCGATGCAGTTTGTCTGTCGTAATTGAAATGCAAGCAAAATAGCTATTTTTTGTTTGGTTTTTATTGTGGTTATGCGTTTACGCAATAATTACATTATAACGTTACTAATGATACTTTTGTTGTGAGGGTACAGAGAGACAGTTTTCAACACTGATGATTTACTGACGAGAGAGCCGGACTACATTGAGACATGCGGACGTACAAGTAGCACAGAAAATGCCTGAGGTGGATTAGCCAGGCTTAGGTTTAAATTTGTTTCTTTTGGTACAAAAATCATTGAATAATGATCTTAATATAAAATGTACATATTTGATTATCACATCAGAAGAAAGAGCGAAGAATTCCGCGTTTATTGATACAGAACAAAATATCTAATTTAAATACAAATGCGTGAAATACATACAAATACATGTCGGAAGGTGTTCGTGCAAGTACTCCCCCCCCCCCAGAGTTTATAAACATAGAAACACACTTGTCGGAAGGTGTTAATGCAAGTAGGGCCCCCCCCCCCAAGTTATATTAAAAAAAAATATTTTTCATTGATTGGGAGGAAATATGTTAACTAACTTAGTTTCTGAATCTTCTTGGAGGGTACAGGGTTCTTCCGGACGGGGAGTGACGCGGTGGGGAATTTTGTTTATTTCTTGATTGTGTTTTCTTTGACAGGATTCCTCCCCTGAAAGTTCGGTTACACGGTGAATTTGCTTACAACGTTTCTGATTCTTTCCGGGGTCTGGTCGCTTTCGTTGGATGGCGCCGGGAGGAGTTCTCCTGGCACGGCTATGGTTTCTCCGTAAACTTTTTCTGCTGATGATGGTTCTCCGTTGGATCCTGGGGGCGGTGTGTAGTCCTAGGAGGACCCAGGGTAACTGGGCCTTCCAGTTGTCGTCAGAGCAACGGGCCATCAGGGAAGCTTTGAGGGACCGATGGGTCCGTTCGACCATTCCGTTGGCAGCGGGGTTGTAGGAAGTTGTGCTGTGGGCAGTGATCCCAAGTGATTTTGTGAGGGTGCCCCATACATCTGAAGGGAAGGCCGGCCCCCTGTCGGTTGTAATGTCGTCTGGAACGCCAAACCTGCTGATCCAACTTGAAAGGAGGGCATTGAGGAATCTCGCAGGGGGGTTGCTTCGATCCACCAGGTGAACCTATCGATGACTGTCAACAGGAAGCGGTCCCCTCCGGAAGGGGGAAGGGGGCCAACGACGTCGATGTGCACGTGGCCGAAACGTCTCATGGGTTGCTTGAAGTTCCCGATTTCTGATGTGTGTCGGGAAATTTTGCTTGTTTGGCAGTTGATGCAGCTGTGGGAGCACCGGGTGATGTCCTTCCTCATCCCATGCCAGATGAATTTGCTGGATATGATTCTTGCCGTCAATCTACCCGAGTGATGGGAGAGGGAGTGTACTATATCGAAGACGTCTTTTCTTCGAGATGAGGGTACCAGGGGCATGGGACGACCAGTACTGATGTCACAGAGGAGGTCCGTGTTAGATGACCCTAATGGGACGTCTTCCCATTTTAAAGCCGTGATGGCTGTCCAGTAGACTTGAGTTTCTGGGTCGAGTTGTTGCTCATGTGCCAGGCCCTCGTAGTCAATGCCGAGGTGGACGGTGTTTATTTCTATCCTGGAGAGGGCGTCGACCACCGGACTTTTCTTCCATGGTACGTATTGGAGTGTGCATCCAAATTTTGCGATGGCAGCGAGGTGTCTTTGTTGACGGGCTAACCAGGCGTCATCTGTCTTTGTGAAGGCGTGGACAAATGGTTGGTGGTCAGTTCGAATGGTGAAAGGGGTATCTTCTAAAAGGTACTTGAAGTGTTTTACCGCTGTGTAGACTGCAAGGAGCTCTCGGTCAAAAGTACTGTACTTTTGCTTGGCGCCGTTAATATTTTTGCTGAAGAAGGCGATAGGCTGCAGGACGCCGTTGATCACTTGTTCTAAGGCGGCTCTGCAGGCTGTGTTGCTAGCTTCAGTGGTCAGCTGCAGGGGCGCTCCTTGGGTGACGAAGGCCAATGTGTAGCTTTGGCAAGGGCTTCCTTCGTCTTTTTGAATGCTGACTGCGCTCTCTGCGTTCCAGGACAACGATTTCTGTTTACCCTTTAGGACATTGGACAGTGGCGCTGAGATACCTGCAATGTTAGGGATAAAACGTCTAGTATTAACCATTCCCAGGAATTCTTGTAGTTCTTTGATGGTTTTTGGTGGTGGGAATTCTTCTATCGCCTTGGTTTTTTAAGTTAGGGGACGTACACCTTCGCTGGAGATTTTGTGGCCAAAGAAGTCTATGGAATCAGCGCCGAAAGTGCACTTGTCAAATCTAGCCCGTTGTCCTGGAGTTGACGGAGAACAGTTCGAACGTGCTGAAGATGTTCGTCTTGCGATTTTGAAAATATCAGGATGTTGTCTATGTAGCAGCAGCAAAATGGCAAGTCCCCCAGGATGCTGTCCATCAGACGCTGGAACGTTGCCCCTGTGTTCCTGAGTCTGAAAGTAGAGTATGTGAAGACATAAGTGCCGAAGGAGGTGTTGATGGCCGTCTTTGGAATGTCGTCTGGGTTGACAGGGACTTGAAAATAGGATTTTAAAAGTTCCATTTTAGAGAAGATTTTTACCCCATTCAGGGCCTCGGTGAGGTCCTGGATGTTGGGCAAAGGATAATGGTTAGGTGTGGTGACGAGGTTAAGGCATCTGTAAGCTCCGCACGAATGCCATGTCCATCTGATTTTCTGACCATATGGAGAGGGGAGGCCTTCCTACATACGCCCATTCTTTCCATCTCCTGGAAGTCCTGTTTCGTGTTGTGGAGCTTGTTAGGTGGTAGGCAGCGGAACTTTGCATGCGTTGGCGGGCCCCTCGTTATGTGGTGTTAGATGCCGTGCCTAGCGGGTTTCCCTGTTGTCAGTCGTAACTCTGACTTGAATGCGTCCGGGAATTCATGGTGGTGGATGTTGTATCTGTGGGTAGAAGCAGAGTGAGTGGCGGTCATTGAAGGGCCGAGGGTCAAGGCTGTGAATTGGAATGAATCAATGTCTATTAGCCTTTTCTGGGCGATGTCGACCAGGAGTCCGTGATGGCCTAGGAAATCTGCTCCCAGGATAGGGTTTGCAACATTCGCAATGATAAAATTCCAAGTGAAAGGCCTTTGTAATAAGCAAAGATTCGCCTGTTTTGTCCCGTAACTCTTTATACGTGTGCCGTTGGGTGCTGTAAGGCTTATTGAAGAGTCAATTGGTTGATTCTTTGTGGCTTTTGTAGGCGGCAATATGGAGTGGGTGGCCCCCGTGTCTACCAGGAATCTTTTGTTTGATAGGCCGTCTTTGATGTAGAAGGCCGTGTGTGTGTGGCAGCAAAGGTTGCGGCCACTTTGTGTGGGCCGCTTGGGCCATTTTTTGGAAATGAGCAGGGCGGCTCGTAACATCTTGCATCTTTACCGAATCTTTTATAGTAGAAGCACCATGTTAGTTCGTGGTTACGGTAGTTTGGCTTTGTGATGGCGGCGCAGGTTTGGTCTGTGGTGCAATCTTCCACTGATACTTCGCTGGATGGTGTTGGTTGAGGCGAGCTTTGAAGCTCTAGCCGCGTCGAAGAGATGTTGTGCTCTCCTGATGAGGTCGTCTGTTTCCAGCTGGTGAGGTTGCGGGAGTTGGATCCTGACTTCTGGTGGAAGGCAACGTAGGAAGATTTCTCCGTCTAGGTCGATCTTCCTTTTGTTTCCGTCTGCGTCTCGGCCAGGGAGGAAAATTAAATTCTGCAAATCTTCCCACGCTTCTGTCGGAGGTTGGTCCCCGAGGGGTGGCTGCATTAGGACGAAAATTCAGTGGGCACGTTCAGGTAAGGGCGGAGAGTAGAGCTCTACTGTATAAGCTTTGCCCGAAGTTCTGTGTATGATGGACTCGATCCATTGTGCCAATCTGTCAAAAACATCTTTTGGTAGCACTGACAGTATGAGATTGGCAAGGTCAGTCTCCCGGGTGAGTCCCGCGATGTGAAATTGAACGTCTGCATGGGTCAGCCATGCTGAGACATTTTTGTGTAAGAACGGCGGGATCTTGATGTTCGCCCGGTTGGCGTGTTGTTCAGCGGACAAGGTCGCTGGTTGGTTGGATGCGGTGGTCTTGTCAGCCGCGAAACCAGTAAACTCGTTAGGCATCGGAAATTTTTTCACCAAAACGCTCGTGAGAGCGCCGTATTTAGTCCGTTAATGGCCATCTCATTGTACCTCAAGATCCAAACCACTCAAGCGAGCGCCGTTTTAAGTCCGCTAATGGAAAGGAGTGTCCAAGGGCATTTCTGCTCCTGGGTTACCAGTTGTGAGGGTACAGAGAGACAGCTTCTGACACTGATGATTTATTGACGAGAGAGCCGGACTACATTGAGACGTGCGGATGTACAAGTAGCACAGAAAATGCCTTAGATTAGCCAGGCTTTGGTTTAAATTTGTGTTAATTTTGGTACAAAAATCATTGAATAATAATCTTAATATAAAATGTACATATTTGATTATTACATCAGAAGAAAGAGCGGAGAATTCCGCGTTTACTGATGCAGAACAAAATATCTCTAATTTAAATACAAATGCGTGAAATACATACAAAGGGTTTATAGACATAGAAACTGTTGTCGAAAGGTGTCCGTACATTGTCATTGTCATTATCTTTTAATTTTCTAAACCATTGAAGAAGATGGGATAAATACTATTACTGTGTTACTGTAGATGTTGGATTACTGTGCAAAAGACGACATTGCTGCATTGAACTGTGTACAAAAATGGTTGGTGGTCGTTTTATGTAATACATAAAGTACACTTAGATAACCCTTTTACCCCCAGGCTATTTGGAATTTTCCAACCCTTAACCCCCAGGGTTTTTTTTTTTTTTTTTCAAGCACATTTTGCAGTATATTTTTTTTAAATTGTTCTAATAGCCTTAATTTTTGTCATAGAGAGGTCAGGTTGGTCTCATTCTCTTGGAAAATGCCTGAAGTTTCTCAAAAAATTATCAAAAATATGCAAATAAAAAATATAAATAGCATTTTTTTGCAAGGACGTACTGGTACGTCCATGGGGGTAAAGGGATGAGTTTTGTGAAACGTACCAGTACGTCCTTTGTGGGTAAAAGGGTTAATGTCAAGTTGTACTGTAATTGTACAGTACAGAATTATAGTAATGTTGTTTATTGTAAATATAGGCTATATCTTCGGTGAGTTAAATTATCGGAATGAAAACAGTGAACACTTGGTGTACAGTTAATCTTTACTGTTGAGATGGTAGCTGTATTTGTTCCGACACGAAATACAAACCCTTCCCTATTTATAGTGATATACTTTTGGCTACGCTAAAAGATGAGCCATGATAATTTTAGCGAGGGATAACCACCCCATTGCTAGTTAGCGGGAGGGTTGGGGGTAGTCGACTACCCCACTCACTCACTCACCTGGGCTGAGCACCCACTTTTCTTTCTGACTCGGTAGAGACTGGTCATACTGCCGCTCTCTCCCACAAAGACTTGCCATTTAGATAATACTTTTATTCTTTTTCTTTCAGAAGTGTTTGGATTTCTTCATGAAAGTCCCATGTGTACCTGTCCTATTCCTGAAGGCCGCTCCCGAGTTACCTTCATGTCTGCCATAGAGACGGACCCCCCCTTGCTGTGTCTGACTTTCCTGGGCCACTGGTGTTATTGTGATGTCACCCGTAGTGAGTGTAAGGAGTGGTATGCCTCCCAGTGGGAGAGGTTCAGGAGAAAGAAAAAGAAAGCAAAGCGAGATTCTTCTCATTCAGGTTCTTCCAGTAAGTCGAAGAAATCACAGATTTCTTTAAACCCCCCCCCCCCAATCTCTTCATGAAGCTGCTGCTCCACCAGTCCTTTCTTGGGGGAACAGCCGAGTAGCACCGCAGCCTTGGTTACTCTAGGTCATCCTTGTAGGTCGAGGGATGGTACCATTTTCCCTAGGGATTCGGTCTAGCTCCTTCCTCCAGGGAGCTCCTGTTTTATTAGTGAATTATTGAGTATTTGGCCATCACTACGCATTGATGACCCCCCCCCCTTCGAAGGAAGTTTTCTTTGGACTCCTTCACTTGAGGGCTGAGCGGTGGCTTACTCCTACTTCTTCGGAAGTGGAGCCCTCCCCTGTTGGCGCATGCGCTTCTGCCTGTCGGTCGGACTTCTGATCTCCTTGACCGACACCGAAGACATTGTTGTTCCACCAGGGATGGTGGAGGAGCAAAGTCCTAGGCAAGTTCTCCCTTTTGTGGAACATCTCGTCCGTGGAGAGAACTGCTTGTGATCAGCGGATGTCTTACGCCTACGTTTCTCTCCCTAGGGTGGGGGCAGAACTTAATCCTAGGTGATGTTCTCATCCGAGAGAACAGATCTCTCTTCCGTGCTTGTGGGCCTCGGCAATCTCCTTCTCCTGAGGTTTCTGTTAGACCTTCCCCTTCTGGGGTTCATTGGGTGGTGAAGTTTTTGACCACCTGTCACCCTGGATAAGGAGATGTCTTTTTGAACCTTTGGGTTCAAGTCACGTTGTTCCTTTGGGTTCTCGTGACGGTCTCGCTTTGGGCTTGCGTGACCCAGAGGCTCTGGGCTCCCGTTACATTGAGCTTTCAGGCTCGTAATCTGTAACATTCGGGTCCTCATCTCGCTGAGCCTTCGGGCTTACGTACCCCGTATTCTCCTGGCTTCTATTAGTTTGAGGCTACAGGCTCTCATTGCCTGGGACCTTCAGGCTCTCATGACTCCGAGCTTCTGGGGTCCCATTACTCTTAGCCTTCGGGCTTTTGTATTCTCAAACGTTTGGGTCCTTGTCACGCTGAGCCTTTTGGCTCTCGTGACCCGTAACTTTCTGGTTCCTGTTGTGTAGAGCCCCCGGGCTCTTGTGACCTGCGTTACCTTGAGCCATCATGCTCTTGTGATCCTCATTACTCTGAGCCCTTGTGCTCACATGACGTTGTTACGCTGAGCCTTCGGGCTCTTGTGATCCGTGTTGTGTTGGGCCCTCCGGTTCTCATGATCCCCGATACGCTGAGCCTTCGGGGCCTCGTTATCCTTGTTACATTGAACCTTAAGGCTTTCGTGACCCTTGTCAAGTAGAGCCTTTGGGCTCTCGTAACTGTATGTATATACTGTATATGTATTTATGTATGTATATAAGATATATATATATATATATGTATATATATTTATATATATATGTGTGTGTGTGTATATATGTATATATATATATATATATATATATATATATATATATATATATATATATATATATAGATAGATAGATAGATAGATAGATAGATAGATAGATAGATAGATAGATAGATAGATAGATAGATATATATATATATATATATATATATATATATATATATATATATATATATATATATATATATATATATATATATTTATAGATAGATAGATATAGATACATATATATATATATTTATATATATATATATATATATATATATATATATATATATATTTATATATATATATATATATATATTTATATATATACATTTATATATATATATATATATATATATATATATATATATATATATATATATATATTTATATATATATATATATATATATATATATATATATATATATATATATATATATATATGTACAGCGGGTCCTCGGGTTACGATGTTGATCCGTTCTTATGATGCGGTGCAACCCGAATTACAATGTAAGTCGGAACTCCATAAATAGATCACTTTATTCATACTGTACTGTACTGTAAAGTATTGTAATATAATAGATTGTATCAAATGACATAAAAACAATACTAGAAAAATAGAATATAATTCCTTACCACATGAATTAAAGTAAATATTAATAAAAAAAAAAAAAAAAAAAAAAGAGTACAATTCCTTACCTTAATCCTATGGTTGGCTTGCACACTGGAAGGGATGTTGCAAGGGACGGAGAGACCGGTTTTTTTGTGGAGAGGAAGCTGCAGAAGATGTTGGAGAAACTGGGACAGGTTAGTCAGGATTCTCTGGAAGTGAGACAGAAGATGTTGGGGCAGGTGAGGCAGAACCTACAGAAGGTGCTGAAGCTGGGGCAGGTGAGGCAGAACCTACAGAAGGTGCTGAAGCTGGGGCAGGTGAGGCAGAACCTACAGAAGGTGCTGAAGCTGGGGCAGGTGAGGCAGAACCTACAGAAGGTGCTGAAGCTGGGGCAGGTGAGGCAGAACCTACAGAAGGTGCTGAAGCTGGGGCAGGTGAGGCAGAACCTACAGAAGGTGGGGCAGGTGAGGCAGAACCTACAGAAGGTGGTGAAGCTGGAGAAGCAATAGAGGCAACTGTGGTTGATGGTGGAGGCTCTGTAGCAATAGAGGCAGCTGAGGTAGACGATAGAGGCTCTGTAGCAATAGAGGCAGCTGAGGTAGAAGGTAAAGGCTCTGTTGCTGGCAAATCTGTAGTAGTAGAGGCAGCTGATGTAGAGGGTGCAGGTCACTCTGCTTTCTTAAAATACCGCTCCAGCTTAGACTGGACAGACAGGATCCTCTTCTCATCCAAGATCTCCTTGTAACACTGCAGTAACACTTTTGATTTCATAGGAGCAGATCCTTTCACATGTTCAACGATGCGCTCTTTGTCCTTCAGAATATTAGCCACGGTTGAACGACTAAGAAGAAGCAATCGGCCAATATTCTTTGGCGTTTCACCGTTTTTAGACCGCTTAATAATTTCTAATTTGACTTCCATGGTGATGGCCTTTTTTTTCTTCGACGCACTACCATCAGAAGAATCTGCCTTACGCTTAGGAGCCATAACGAAGGGAAAAAAAAAAAAAAAAAAAAGAGAGAGAGAGAGAGAACAGGCAAACACAACCAAATTGGCGTAGAACTTGAACTGAGAGATGCCGTCTACCTCCCCCCGCAACCACCACAAATCGTATTCATCCGCTGCGTGCTAGAAACTAGTTCGCAATTGTTTATGGCGCTTACTACGCTAACG
>NC_090729.1:89905112-89910112 GCF_036898095.1 Palaemon carinicauda
AACATAGCTTTGGTATAAAGTTTTTTAAAATTTGAGATCACTTGCTGATCCATGGGCTGGAGTATTGGAGTGGTGTTGGGGGGTAGGAACTTCACCTTAATGAACTTGTATTCCTCCGCTATGTCCTCTTCAATGGCTGGAGGATGGGCAGGAGCATTGTCCATTAACAGCAAGGCTTTGAGTGGGAGGTCCTTCTCCAGGAGGTATCTCTTGACTTCGGGACCAAAAACCTCGTTCATCCACTCAACGAAGAAGATCCTTGTCACCCAAGCCTTCGTATTAGAACGCCACATGACGTGCAACTTTTTCTTCTGTACATTGTTCTTCTTGAAGGCTTGTGGATTCTCTGAGTGATACACCAGGAGAGGTTTAATTTTGCAATCCCCACTGGCGTTGGAACAGAACAGCAGGGTTAGACGGTCTTTCGTGGGCTAATGGCCAGGAAGGGCCTTTTCTTCTGCTGTGATATAGGTCCTCCTGGGCATTTTCTTCCAAAAGAGGCCTGTCTCATCGCAATTAAACACCTGTTGGGAAACGTAGTCCTCGGATTCCACGAGCCTTTTGAACTCTTTCACAAAAGACTCTGCTGCCTTCGTATCGGCGCTGGCCCCCTCGCCATGCCGAACAACACTATGGATACCCGTTCTCTTCTTGAATTTTTCAAACCAACCACGGCTTGCCTTAAAACTTTGTTTTTCTGCTGATGTGCCTGGCTCACTTCTCACCAAGTCCTCGTAAATGGTTCTTGCCTTCTGGCAAATCATGTTCTCATTTACTGAATCTCCTGCGAGCTGCTTTTCATTTAACCACAACATTAATAAATTTTCTACGTCGTCAAGAATAGGTGGCCGTTGTTTTGACAACAACGATACACCTTTAGCTACTTTAGCGGCCTTTATTTCTTCTTTTTTCTTTAATATTGTGCATATCGTCGACTGCGAGCGATTGAAAAAACTAGCAATGTCTTTCACACGCATGCCTTGGTCATGCTTCTCGATGATCTCCTTCTTCATCTCGATCGTTATCATCAGCTTCTTCTTACTGCTTTCCTTCTTCGACATCTTAGGAGCCATTGTCTATCACAATAATACACAGTACAGTACTGTAATCACAAATGAGGGAAAATAAAACAAATCACAAACCACGTGTAAAAATCACAAAGAAATCGTCCACGAATTCACTAAGTATGTATGCTATCGAGACGGCGGATACTGAGAGAATGAACGAGTGAAGGGGGTAATAAAGGGGTTTAGGGGGTGGTAGGTATGCGTGGGAAGAGTCACGTGACTCCATTGTGAGATGCTGTCGTTAAGTTATTTCCATGAAAAATGCGATCAGGAAGCGCGGCGTTAACACTTTTCCACAAAAAACGGCGCGTGGGAGGGAAATTTAAATTCGTTAACCGATACAATATTCGTTAACCAAGATGAATTTTTCAGAGAAAGTCACTTCGTAAGCGGAGTCGTTCGTAAACCGAGGTTCTACTGTGTGTGTATATATATATATATATATATATATATATATATATATATATATATATATATATATATATATATATATATATATATATATATATATATATACACACAGTAGGGTCCCGAATTATGCGAGAATTTGGTCGATTAATGACCTCGTGTAAATGGAAAATCGCGAATTTCGAAACACACAACTAACAGAAATAATTCCATTGCGGCCATGGCAACCAGCAATTTGCCTATTCAAATGTGTTTACTACCCATTTCCAATACTTTCTTTGTACTATACTGTATTTCTTTATATCAAATTGTTTTTGTAAATAAATAAAACATTTAATATACTTTAAAGTTCTAATAACTTGAAAAATGGTTAAAATTACAACCAGGATAGGTGTAAACACCATATATTTCCCGTTATAACACAACCCAAAATACAGACAAATTTTAATGTTTGTCATATCTATTGTATAATACAACTGGTGAATAGCAAAACCATCACTCTATAGACTAGCTTGTTGTATGATTGAAAATCCAGAATTATCAAAATAAAGGCGATTTTATATCATGCGTTTCCTAAACACGCTAAAAAGCACAATAGAAAACGACAACCAATGTTTTGTTTACGTTTATCTCTGATCACAACGAAGAAACAGACGCATTTATACATCTGTGTTTTTGAATTGACAGCAATTTTACCAAGTATAGATTATATGTTGAATTTGTTATTACCAATGTTCTAATTATTTTTTATTAGAACTTTCAATTAAATGAAATGAATGCCATTTATGAAATGTTTTTCTTTATGATGCCGCCTGAAACGGAAACCTTCCATTTGTTTACGCTCCATCTTCGATCATAATAAACAAACGAATGTATTAAACACACATGATCTAAGTCATAACTAATGATATTACAAACATTTAGTAAACATTATGTTATTACAAATATTTTACTTACCGTATCCATATAAATTCCTAAATTCGTAGCAAAGCTGGAAATTTTTTTTTCCTTATGCGTTTAATCCACAATAGCAAACTGCCGCTAATGACAGAGTGATAACTTACGATAATTCTAAACTGTTACGAAAGATAATTGTCCTTTCCATATCCAAAATACTTTTCCTAACTTCAGTTATAAGTCAACTTGTACCCACCTCAATTATGGATCCATATGCAAAAAAGGTAAAAGAAGAAAGTACTAGGCCTATTTTTAAAGTCACCGAACAATTAGGTTACCGCTATAACGTTCGATGTGAGAGGGAGAGAGAGAGAGAGAGAGAGAGAGAGAGAGAGAGAGAGAGAGGGATGGTTTTAAAGTACTAAACAATAAATATGATAGGTTATAACACATTGGTGTTTATGTAATATTAACTGTATAGATGGTTTGAATAAGTTAAGAAATGGTGTAAACAATTCTTTGTTATTGTATTCGCGCGGAAGCTAGACATCAGCTGATGTGATCACAGCCAAAAGTAAAACAAAAATAAGTTAGCAATACTCGATTTTTAAAACACACCCGAAATTTAACAACATAAGTACATGTTTTATTATAGCGCAATTGACATTTAAAGAGTAAAAATTTTCTGGAATAGAATGGTGTTTCCTAAAAAATAGTGGTTTGCGGACGAAATCGGTTACCGTATTTTAAGCTATGATTGAAATGGATGTATACACGGTATAATTTTTTCGTTTCGTATTTAATTGACACTTCAAGAAAACCGATTTTGGTTTCTTCATCTATTTGTAAGTACTGTATTGTATAACGAGAGAGAGAGAGAGAGAGAGAGAGAGAGAGAGAGAGAGAGAATTATGACGCAGAAGGTTACAGACCTAGAACAGGGGAGGATGAAGGTGGGGGAAGTGATGAGATAGTCTGGGTGGACTCGCAGGGGAGACGGGGGAAGGGGGGATTTGGTTGCCAGTGGCTAAAAATAGATTCTGAAAGACGGTAAAAGGAAAAACGAATCCCATCGAATAAACAGAATAAGGAAAGGGAATAAGATCCAGAGGAATAATAGATATAATGGAATGAAAATGACTAGATGGTGTTAGTTGTGATAAGAATAATTTAGATATTTGAAATAAGAGTGTCTGAGGAGGTATAGAAGGAATTCGTGATAAATATAGAGGAATATCAAAGGATACATTTAGTTTGCATTAAAGGGTTTGTTATCGTTTATCGGCAGTGAATAGCCTAAACTTCGGTAACGAGTCGTCATTATTTTGTCATATTTTAAACAGTATACATTTGATTTGCAAACATTGGTTTTGTAGAGTAGACGGTAAAATAAAATCTAGAGAGAGAGAGAGAGAGAGAGAGAGAGAGAGAGAGAGAGAGAGAGAGAGAGAGAGAGAGAGAGAGAGAGAGAGGGGGGGATTTCTGCCATCAAATCTCTCTATCTCTCTCTCTCTCTTTTTCTCTCTCTCTCTAGATTTTATTTTACCGTCTACTCTACAAAACCAATGTTTGCAAATCAAATGTATACTGTTTAAAATATGACAAAATATTGACGACTCGTTACCGAAGTTTAGGCTATTCACTGCCGATAAACGAACCCAGTCTACTCGTGAAAACCTTGAACGCCCAGAGGGAAAAATAAGGCTTTTAAATACCGTATACTGTACTAAACAAAAATAATGCTTTAATATACCATCATTAACACTACCATTACAATTATCGTAAGGTTGGAGAAAGATAAAGATTGCCGAGAACGTAACCACATTTCTGTTTACATTTTGTCAGCTGGACTCGCACAGTTAACAGTTGATTTCATTGTTGATGTGGAATTTTATCCTTAAATAGGCTATTCATTATGAAATTATGTTGATGAAATGTAATGTTGATATTTTGTAACATTTATTATAAATCACCGTATTTAGGGCTACCAATATACTTAAAAAGACAATAGATTTGATACATTTTGTAGTGCTTGACTCGCGAACTTTGAACAGCCTCGCAAATACAGAAAATTTATTTTTGAAAAATAGCGATCGCGGAAAAGGGGAATCGTGTAATTCGAACACGCTTAATTCGGGACCCTACTGTATATATATATATATATATATATATATATATATATATATATATATGTATGTATGTATGTATGTATGTATGTATGTATGTATGTATGTATATATATATATATATATATATATATATATATATATATATATATATATATATATATATATATATATATATATATATATATATATATATATATATATATATATATTCAAATAGGCCATATATATTTTTGATATATTAATGTCTGGATTCTCTTAACAACCTCGGGATCACAGACCCAGGCGAAATCTCACAAAGACAAGAGCTTGGCTCCGGCCGGGAATCGAACCCTGGTCGGCAAGCTTATATAGACAGTGACTTAACCCACTTGGATCACAGACCCAGGCGAAATCTCACAAAGACAAGAGCTTGGCTCCGGCCGGGAATCGAACCCTGGTCGGCAAGCTTATATAGACAGTGACTTAACCCACTTGGCCAAGTGGGTTAAGTCACTGTCTA
>NC_090729.1:90238438-90308438 GCF_036898095.1 Palaemon carinicauda
GGGGTAAGGATAAAGGAGCATAGCCGGGGCCGGGGGCCGGCTGCTAGTGCCGGCACTCCGGGAGGGGTCGGCAGTGTGCCGAGGCTATGAGGGAATGGAGAGGCCACGGCGGTAAGCCGGCGGCCGGCGGCGATCCCCCGGCACTCGGGGGAAGGCGGCAAGGATAAGGAAGTCACCCGTAGCGGCGGTAATGCCGGGGTAGAGGCGGCAAGGGACAAGCACCAAAGATGGAGGTGGGATGGCAAGGCTGTACTAGCCTAGTCAAGACACCTCTGGAAAAGGTACCACCATGATAGAGGTGAATCTATCATCCTAAGCAGGGGCCGCAATGGCCGGGGGTTAAGGCAGTCCAAGAGAGGACAGGGTGTACCCAAAGAAGGGGTGGAGACTCTTCATGTCGACCAAATGATAACTGACTCCATAGCACTATGGAGGGTCTATGTATCAGAGCGGACAACACTGGGAGCACCACGGGGTCCAGGACTCCAGCCTAGAGTGGAGTGTAGGACAGGGGACATATGAAGCCTAACCTACTGGTAGGTTAGGCTAGGCAAGAGATAGGTTGGGGGGGGGAAAGGGTCTTCTTATAAGAAAGGATGGGTTATGCACCAGAGCGGCCACCTAGGAAGGGAGATGCTCACCCTAACCTATAGTAGGTGGACCAACTGAAAAACGGTGCACGCGTATATTTCAGCAAGGTACATAAACCAGCCCTCCCAACCTAACCTGGATTAGGGTTGTTAGACCCTAATCAAGGAAGGGAGAAGACGTATCGCAAGGAAAAGGTCAAGGGCCGATTCAGCTTAAAGCAGGTGATCCTACCTTTAAGGTCCGCAACACTAAGGGAGGGGTCATTCCCTTAGGTGGGGAGGCGATACAGTACTCTGAGGAGTCTTGTGCTATCACATGTAATAGGGTACAAGATTACCAGAGGGAAGCCCTAGGGCTAGGGATGAAGAGAGCATATAGGGGTCCTATCATAAGGTTAGGTTAGCAAGGCACTCAAGATAACCTACCCCCTATATGGTCCCTGAAGGTGAAAAACACTTGCATCACTGTCAATGGTATTGTAAAATAATGCCAAAATCTTCATAACTAACACTAGGATCACTGAAATATCATGCATTAACACTGGTATAGGCTCACTGGCCTAGGGGCTAATCAAAGCCTACTGGTATGGGGGTCAGCGAAGACCCTAACTAATGCGTCAAAAACACGATATAAAGTTCCTAGCTATGAAGACTAAATAACTAATAGCGCTGATTAGTAATTTATATACCGGTAAGGCTGTTGCGGCTAACTAAATAAGGTATGCAAGCAACAGCAGCGTCATAAAATGGCGCTGACCGGTCTGGCAAAGCTCTGCCACAATTATGCAAATATCTCGAAAAGTAAGATTTACTTTACGGTCAGAGCTTATTTAAACAATACTTTAACCTTTGTACTCAACTTTCCAGAAGAAGGTGAAGCTGAAGGTTGAGACATGGCGAGGATGCAAGCAGATAAAGTCGCACAAAGGGAAAAATACGTCCAATCGAGCGAGCTACTAGCAAAAGGATGAGGACGGACTTGACGTCATCAAAAGCAATGGCGTCCGTCTGTTTACATCGCGAGTACCGATATCGCCACATCTAGATTGGCTGCGGCTCAGCTCCCAGCCGCTCTCTGTCCGCCATATTGAAGCGTTAACTCTATATGGGGTGTAGATAGCTATGTGGCACGTTAATACATGCGTGTCCCCTGTTGATACACGATGTCTTAAGGGGAAACCCTTAGGATACTCGCTCCAGAAGTTAGAATTCTGTGATAACCTGTGGTTTAATTCTCTGGGAAAATCCTAGTAGTGATTACCCAAGGAAGCTACCAAATAGGATCCTTCCATCAGGACGCCATGGCTTGAGCCCAAAAATCTATTTTTGGGTGAGATAGCCATGGCGTCCTGATGGACCCTCCCTGCTACTTCGTCCAGTTTTAGGTCCCACCCTGCTCTGCTGTATCATGGTGATGGGCAAGCAACTGGCTTCAGGATAAAGACGGACGTGACGTCATTTAAGCAATGGCGCCTGTTATTTTACGTCTCGAGTATCAGTAGTAGCCACGAATGAGATTAGCTATGGAACGGCTCCCAGCTATTCTCAGCCCTTACACACCGAAGCATTAACTCTGTTCGGGGTGTAGATAGCTATGTGGCGCGTTAATACATGCATCCCCTGTTGATATACGATGTCTTAAAGGGAAACCTTTAGGATACTCGCTCCAGAAGTTAGAATTCTGTGATAACCTGTGGTTAAATTCTCTGGGAATATCTTAGTAGTTATTTACCCAAGGAAGCTACCAAAAAGGAACCTTCCATCAGGACGCCATGGCTATCTCACCCAAAAATAGATTTTTCGCTTCGCTCAAAATCCGTTTTCCCTCCAACTGGCCACTTTATGACTATCAGTGGTTCGGGCTATATATACACCAGAGTATTAGTACCCTCATTAATAGAACCAACTTTTCTACTATTTGTTAGAGATTTTGTAGCTTCTCCCATTCAAGTATCATGCTTTTCATAAATGGGAAACCGAGTACAGTAAACTTTCTCTGTTGATTTCGAAGTTTTCTTTTCATTTTCCTAAAACAGGGAAATTTTCCTCTATTCTGTTTCAATGTTAATATTTTTTTTTAATTGTTCATTACTTATTTCGTTTTTTTTTTTCATTTCCTTATTTCCCTGCTAGGATCCCATCGAGACACTCTACTATAACATCGTCTGTTATTATTACCTGGCCTTACTAATCGAGAAAACGGATTTTGAGCGAAGCGAAAAATCTATTTTTGGGTGAGATAGCCATGGCGTCCTGATGGAAGGTTCCTGTTTGGTAGCTTCCTTGGGTATAAGACTACTAAGATATTCCCAGAGAATTTAACCACAGGTTATCACAGAATTCTAACTTCTGGAGCGAGTATCTCAAAGGTTTCCCTTTAAGACATCGTAATACAACAGGGGACACGCATGTCTGAACGTGCCACATAGCTATCTCCACCCCGAACAGAGTTAATGCTTCGGTGTGTAAGGGCTGAGAATAGCTGGGAGCCGTTCCACAGCTAATCTCACTCGTGGCTACTACTGATACTTGAGACGTAAACAAACGGACGCCATTGCTCTAATGACGTCACGCGCGTCTTTATCCTGGCGCCAGTTGCTGCCCATCACCATGATACAATTGTGTAGGGTGGGAACAAACTGAACGAAGTAGTAGGGAGGGTCCATCAGGACGCCATGGCTATCTCACCCAAAAATAGATTTTTCGCTTCGCTCAAAATCCGTTTTTTGGGCTCAAGCCATGGCGTCCTGATGGAAGAGTACCAGAGAATCAATGTATCGTGGTAGATTTTCCCCCAGAGTTAAGTGCCTAGGCATTGACAAAACAGCAAAGTAATCTTAGGTAAGAACCATAGGAACGAAGTATCCTGCCCCCATTGGTAGGAAGTTCCCATGGGCTATGCCGACGTCAAAGTGGTATTGAAGGGCTATTCATCTTGACAGAAGAACTTTTAAGAACTTAGAGATGAAGCAGAATGTTTGATATTTGTATAGGAACATTCTGAAGTAGGCCAGTGGTGGTTGGGCACTGTGTATAGAGTTCATCTCCTGATTATCAGAAGTAAGTATTCGTGTAGGAACCTTACTGAGACAAGGTGAATATAATTTAGGATTAGACATCTTAAATTCTTCATGACCATAAGGAGGAATAAATAAAACTATGACAGTATGTATTTCATAGTAAGTAGGAGCTGAAAGAGACGCATAAGTAATAAAATAGAAATTTTATTTCACAATGCAGAAATTAAATAATTTACAGCAAAAGTAAAGTTCATTTACAGTAATAATAATGTACATAGAAATAAAGGCTTGCTCTTGAATCTGAAAAGGAATTTCAGGATTAGTAGGTACTCGTTCTCGAGGAACGCAAGTCTTTAAACAACACATCATGCTCAAGGCATGCGGCACTTGTGTGACACTATGACATTTCACCTGGGATAAGAACAGTTATAAAAGCACTAAGTGTTTTTAGACATCACTATGAATCACTCGAGGGTCAACATAGGCACCCGAAGAGTTAGAGTCCCAAGTAACTCACTGTTCTACGCAGAGTTAGGTGCAGGTTTCATAACACTACCTGCGGCTACCACAAAATGTTTGATTTCGTGCACTTGTTTCGCATAATGTTTAAAGAAAACTCGCGAGGACTTCCAGCCCGTAAAGTTTTTAAGGCTCTCAAAGTCCATGCTCTGAAAGAAGTTCAGAGAAGATGCCACTTTTCTAGGATCAAGACCAGCGGGTGTACTGTTCGGATCCGCTCTGCGAATGAAGTAGGTGATTTTCGCTCTTAATTGTTTCAGTGACAGGTCGCTGCCCGATGTTTCTCCTTTGAAGAGTTGGCCTCCACCAAAGTTCGAAGTTCTGCGAAGATAGACCTTGAGACTCTCTACTGGACATAGAGAGACATCCTCCTTCAGGGGGCATATTCTCCAAGGGCCCCATCTTTTGGTGGGTAATTCATTTTTGGCGAGAAACGTCGGATCAGGGGAGAGGGTCACTTCTCCTGAATCAGCAAACAGGATGTGTCCCTCTTCTCTTGATAATGCCACTATTTCGCTGACTCGAGCTCCCGAGGCGAGAGCAAATAAAAATATAACTTTCTGAGTCAGATCCTTGAGGGGGCATGAATCATTGTCCAAGTTGGAGGCGAAATGGAGCACCTTGTCTAGTGACCAGGAGATCGGTTTCGGAGGGGGTGCTGGGCGTAGGCGAGCACATGCTTTTGGTAATTTGTTAAAGATGTCGTTGGACAGATCAATTTGGAAAGCATATAGAATTGGTCTAGTCAAAGCCGATTTGCAGGTTGAAATCGTATTGGCTGCTAATCCTTGTCCATGAAGGTGAATGAAGAAGGACATACAGAAATCAATGGTGATTTCTTTAGGATTTTTTGCTTTAACAAAGGAGACCCATTTCCTCCAGGATGATTCATATTGCCGTCTCGTGGATTCGGTCTTGTATTCCTCTAGGAAGTCTAGACTTTTCTTCGAGATCCCAAACCTCTTCTTTGCGGCAAGGGAGAGAAAATCATGAGATGAAGGTCCTTGATTTTCGATGATGAAGCGAAGACAGTCGACTTCTGTACTTGTTGAGAGAGAACTGGGCCCGGGAGAGGGATCAGCTTGGGCTGCAGCTCCGGGACCAGGGGGTACCAGTTGCTCCGGGGCCACTTGGGAGCCACTAGGGCCGCTGTCCCTTTGAAGGTTCTCAGTTTGGAGAGGACTTTCAACAGAAGGTTGGTGGGAGGGAACAGGTATATCTTGGACCATCTGTTCCAGTCCAGTGACATGGCGTCCACCGCTTCTGCTTTGGGGTCCTCGTACGGGGCTACGTACAGAGGAAGTTGATTGTTGTCGCTCGTTGCAAAGAGATCTATCTGAAGTTCTGGGACTTGATGAGAGATGAAGGAGAATGATCTTGCGTCTAGAGACCATTCCGACTCTATCGGGTTTGTCCGAGATAGAGCATCCGCTGTCACGTTGCGGAATCCTTGTAGGTGAACTGCAGACAGGTGCCACTTCTTCTTCTCCGCCAGACGGAAGATTGGGAGAAGCACCTGATTTATCTGGGGCGATCTTGAGCCTTGGCGATTGAGACAACGAACTACCACCGAGTTGTCTAGGGTTAGACGGATGTGGATCGAGGGCGGCGGGGATAACTTCTTCAGAGTAAGAAGGACCGCCATGGCCTCCAAGATGTTTATGTGGAACGTCTTGAATAGTGGAGACCAGGTCCCTTGAGCTTGTTTCAGGTGGGAGTGACCTCCCCAGCCCTCCAGTGAGGCATCCGTGTGGATGTTGAGTGATGGAGGAGGGTGTTGGAGAGGAATGGACCTTTTCAGGGCCTTTGCTTCCGACCACGGCTTTAGGAGGCGTCGAAGTCTGTTTGGAAGCCGTCTCTTGAGGTCTCTTCGAGCGATGGATGCCGATCGTCTCCAGACTCCCGCGGCATCCTTTAGCTGTGCGCGAAGCACTGGGTTTGTCACTGAGGCGAATTGTAGAGAGCCTAGAACTCGTTCCTGCTGTCGTCTTGAAATGCGTTTGGATTTCAGTAGTCGCTTGACAGACCCTGCTATTTCCTTCCTTTTCTTCTGGGGGATGGAAAGGCGGTGTGACTGAAGATTCCAGTGGATTCCCAGCCACTGAAACTTCTGAGCTGGAGAGAGGCGAGATTTCTTCTCGTTGATCTTGAATCCCAGGTGTTCTAGGTACTGGGTAACTTCGTCGCAAGACTTTGCACACTCTTCGGGCGATGGAGCCCAGACTAGCCAGTCGTCGAGGTAGGCCATCACCTGGACGTTTCTTAGGCGGAGCTGTTGTACTATGGCATCCGCCAGCTTTGTGAAGATCCGAGGGGCCACATTGAGGCCGAATGGCATGGCCCGGAAGGCGTAGCTTTTCCTTTGGAGTCGAAATCCTAGGTAGGAGGAAGCATGATGGTTCATTGGAATGTGCCAATAGGCATCCGCCAGGTCTATAGAGACCGTGTAGGAACCTTGAGGCAGAAGGGTCCTTATTTGTTGAAGCGTCAGCATCTTGAATTTGTTGTTCTCTATGAACTTGTTGAGGGGGGATAAGTCCAGAATGACTCTGAGCTTGTCTGAGTCCTTCTTGGGAACGCAAAACAGTCTCCCTTGGAACCTGGTGGACTTTACCTTCCTTATCACCTTCTTGTTCAAGAGGTCTAGAACATATTCTTCCAGAATGGGGGTCGATTGTTGAAAGAACCGCTGGAAGATTGGGGGTGGTTGCACCCAACTCCAGCCTAGACCGTTCTTGATGATGCTGTGTGCCCAGGGATCGAAGGTCCAACGATCCTGGAATTGGCGGAGTCTTCCTCCCACCGGAAGCACTTCATTGCTTCTGGTGTCCCGAGGACTTGTTGCCTCGGCCGCTAGCTCCCTTTCCTCCTCTACCTCTGGAGGGACGACGAGATGCGTCTCTGCTTGCACCCCTGGACGAGCCTCTACCTTTGGCATGAAAGGTAGTGGATGGTTGCTCAAAGGCAGGGGTGAAGACCGGTGACTGTGACAACACCGGTTGGGGGACCAATTGAAAGGTCTGCTGTGGTTGGGCAACCACTTGGGAGGTAGCGGGTCCCGGAAACTGACGTCGTTGTTGACGTTGCTGGGGTTTTGGCTTCTGAGGTTTCCTCTTAGGCTGAGGTCCATCGTCCTGAGAGGGTTTCCTTTTTCTGGACATGCCCCACTTGTGGAGAAGGTTCCTATTCTCCGTGGCGGCTCTGTCAGTTATTTCCTTGACAAGGTCAGAAGGAAACAGGTGCTTTCCCCAGATGTTGGAGGAAATCAGCCTCCGGGGTTCGTGTTTCACGGTGGCACCGACAAACACGAATTCACGACAGGCTCTACGAGCCTTTATGAAATGGTACAAGTCCTTCATTACTGTAAGTAAGTGGGATTTGGCTAGTACCATGTAGTGATCAGGTACTCTTGTGTCACAGGCCATAACTTCAAGTTGGACTTGATGAGAAAGAGATGCCGCAAGCCTCTCCTTCGTGTCTTGTTCCCGGCGAAGGAGGTGATCATTGAGCTTAGGGAGGTCCTCATTAAACTGACGTCCGGCGACGTCAGGATCGAGCCTACCCACGACGAAAGTATGTTGAACATCTTTCCATTGTCGAGTGTCAGGGGGTGTCACGATGGAGAAGGGTCTGCACTCCTCCAGTGCAGGGCAGGGTTTTCCTTCTTCCGCCGCTTTAAGGCATGCAGCTAAGGCCTTTTCCAAGAAAGGAAGAACCGCAGTGTCAGGTGCGACGTATGTAGGATGCTTCTTGCTCAAGGCAGGAAGCTTAGAGCAGGTAAAGCCCCTGCTCTTAAATGCGGAGGCTAGCATAGCCTGGGCCTTTGCGAGATCGAACACTATCTCTTCTTTAGGTTCGGTCTCCTCCTTCGAGGCAGGTTCGGAACGAAGCCGGACGTAACAGTCCGGGTAGGCCTCGAAGCTTGGGAAGAACTCCACATCTTCCAACGGGACCGTGCCAATCTTGTCACTAACAAAGATCCTGCCGGTCGCAATAACCATATGCTCTGCATACCTCCACGGGTTGGCATGAGAGCAAGCTGGGAGATCCTTAACCGAAATCTTCTTCGGTTCTCTGGATCCAATCATTGACCTGATGGACTCCTGGTTCTCCTTCAGTCTGTCGTCCATGACAGCTCTAATCAGCCGGATCAGTTCTTGGGTAGACGAAGAGGGATCCGGGGTCGAGGAGGTAGACGGAATGGACACATCCGTCGGTGTAGGAGTAGGCGGAGGGATGGATGAGGGAGGAGCTCCAAGCTCCGACTCGGTGTATTCCACCTTGTCTTCGTCCTCTTCGGCTCCTTGAGCCATAAGCGTCTTCTCCGTGTCTTCCGAGACGTCAGAGATCTGTTCATCATCCTCGGAATCTAAACGACACTCATGCATGGACTGAGCCATGACCACATCAGGTTCCACCGTAATTTGGACAGTGGGGATTGCTTCTTTCGGAACCACTGAGTCAGGGGAGGCCTTAGGGAACAACAGGGACCTCAGTTCTTCGGTGGCCAGGTACGGTCCGGTAGCATTTTTCTGAAAGCCACGCACCCACTTGCGCAGCTTCTCACGAGAAATGTCTCTAACCTCCGCTGAGGGAGGGTTATGGAAGGCCTCAACTAGGTGGGCCTGGCAGACCGTACAATCCAGTGGATTCCAGAACTTCAAATCCCCTTTCTTGTCTGCACAAGGGGCGTGAGTCCTGCAAGCCGTATGCCCGTAAAACTGCGGGCGTTTCACAGCGCAGAAGGCGAAGTCACACTTCATCTGCTCCTCCTGTGGAAGAAAGAGAAAATGAGTATGGGGGAGTCATAGGAATGGCTCTTAAACTAAGTTAATATTAATCATTAATTTTAACTTAGAGAAGGTGTGATGCATAGAGAATGAAAACAGTAAAGGAGAACACGCTCCATGCATCTCGCCCGGCTGGTTACCATAAGCTTGGTCCTGGGATAATCCAAATGACCGAGATCATTGGATATAGTTTCCTAGGATTCCCATTATATTGGAACTCCATGGAAAGCCAAGGACAAGGTTGGGATCGAATTCATTCGGTTCCCAGTTAAGAGCCAGAAGGCCTCATTAAAGGTAACTGCTTCTGGCAACCAGCCGTGCTAAGATGCACATAGCATGCTGGAATTAGAAGAATGCAAAGAGACAGCATGATCACTAATAGAGCAGTACTAGGTACTGATCTTAAAAGCAAAGCAGCTTATCTATTTGCTATGTAGGGCTATCTTAGTCTTATGATAGCTACAGTGAGGGGGTGCAAGTATTCTTGACGCCTCTGGGGCATCCGGCAAGCCGCCGGCATGCCGGAGCCCGCTCCAGCATAGATTCTGGCATTAGAACAGACAATTTTCAAAAGTCAGTTAGATACCAGGATGGCGGCCGCCGGCACAACGGCGGCACGCCGGCAGGGAGCGGCGGCTCCGGCAGCCGGAGGATGCCAGGTTGGTGACTGGGATAAGGATGGTACAGGTAGTATCGGGTTGCCGGCAGTATATGCCGGCACTCCGGTGATCGACCGGCAAGCGGACGATTAGATAGGAGTAGGAGAGCCGCCGGTAGTAGCCGGCGGCAGCCGGCAGTCCCTCGGTACACGGGGGGCTGGCGGCAAGGGTAGGGAAGTCACCAAGAGGGAGGCAGGTATTGCCGACAGTAGAGGCGGCAAGAGACCGGCACCCGGATAGATAGAGAGACAGGGGGAGGGGGGAAGGGATGCAGGAAGTACCGTCAAGGTTCCAGACATCCCTCCCCCTCCCTGAGAGGGTGTACCCATGATAGAGACAGGCTCTAACATCCATAAGCAGGGGTCACTAGGGACCGGGAGCAGGTAGCCCAAGGGAGGGCTAGGGAACACCCAAGAGGGGGGGGGGGAGACTCCCCTATGCAGAACTACACTAGTAACTAACCTTATAGGACACTATGAAGGTATATGTACCAGAGCGGACTGCACAGGGAAGCTCGGGTAGCCCTACTCATCCACCCTAAGGAGGATTTGTAGGACAGGGGACAGATGAGTATAAACTAACCTAAGCATAGGCTAGGCTATACAAGAGATAGGTGGGGAGGGAGAAGAGAGAGGTCTTCCCAGGAAGGGTTTCTGTACCAGAGCGGCCACTAAGGGAAGGGAGGACACTCCCTAACCTAAGATCAGGCTGATCGGCTAAAACGGTGCAAGAGTACAGTTTCAGCATGGAACAGAGAAACCTTCCTAACCCGACCTAGAGCAGGGCTAAAAGTCCTGAACTAGGCAAGGAAGAAGACATATCGCTATCGCAGGAAAGTCATAGACTATCCTAGCCATAGAGGTAGGCTAGCCTAACCTCACTCTCAGACGCAATCCTAAAGGGGGTTCATTCCTTTAGGGAGGACTGAGAGGCGATATATATACTCTATTAGACAATTAATCCCTTTACTCAGAAAAGGGATCAAGGCTAAATAGAGGGAATGCCAAGGCAGGGGATGAAGGAAGCATATAGGGGTCCTAAGGTTAGGTTAGGCTAGAAAGAATCACTGACTAGCCTATCCCCTATATGGTCCCTGAAGGCGAAAACATTTGCATCACTAGTCAAAAGTATTGTAAAATAATAATGCCACTATCTTCATAACTTAGTCTAGGATCACTAATAAATCATGCATGAACACTTGTATGTAGGCTCCTGGCCTGGGGGCTATAGTAGCCGACTGGTATGAGGTCAATCGATGACCGATAAAAAGCGTCTAAACACGATATAAAAGTTCCTAGCTATGAAGACTAAATAAACTAATGTATTCGATTAGTATATAATGCCGGAAACGTTGTTGTGGCTAACTAAATAAGACATGCAAAACAACAACGACGCCATAAAATGGCGGGTCCGGTAGAGGCACAGCTCTGCCACAAAACATCAATTATTTCGCAAAATAATATTTACTTTACGGCCAGAGCTTAATTAAACAATACTGGAACCTTGTACTCAACTTTCCAGAAGAAGGCGAGGCTGAAGGTAACGACATAGCGAAGATGCAAAGCGATAAAGTTAACACAAGGGAAAATCCGTCTAAGTAGGGCAGCTACTAAACAAAGGATGGAGACGCGCGTGACGTCATTAGAGCAATGGCGTCCGTTTGTTTACGTCTCGAGTATCAGTAGTAGCCACGAGTGAGATTAGCTGTGGAACGGCTCCCAGCTATTCTCAGCCCTTACACACCGAAGCATTAACTCTGTTCGGGGTGGAGATAGCTATGTGGCATGTTCAGACATGCGTGTCCCCTGTTGTATTACGATGTCTTAAAGGGAAACCTTTGAGATACTCGCTCCAGAAGTTAAAATTCTGTGATAACCTGTGGTTAAATTCTCTGGGAATATCTTAGTAGTCTTATACCCAAGGAAGCTACCAAACAGGAACCTTCCATCAGGACGCCATGGCTTGAGCCCAAAAAGTTATTTACTGCTAGCCGAACATAACGCTATCCTCGGGTAGCTATCTCCGGGTAGAAAGATTTCAGTACAAATGTTACATGCGACCTGTGGGTTTGAATGACTGCACAGACATTGAAGAAAAAAAATTCTCATTCCTACACATTATTATTATTATTATTATTATTATTATTACTTGCTAAGCTACACCCCTAGTTGGAAATGCAGGATGCTAAAAGCCTAGGGGCTCCAATATTGAAAATACCCCAGTGAGGATAGGGAGCAAGGAAAAATAGAATATTTTGAGAACAGAAACATTAAGATAAATATCGCCTATATAAACAAAACAGGAGCAAGAGATTAAGATAGTGTGCCTGAGTGTACCTTCAATCAAGAGAACTCTACTCCAAGATAGTGGAGGACCATGGTACAGAGGCTATGGCACTACCCAAGAATAAAGAATATTGAAGTAAAATATTGTATAATATTGTATTTAACCCATTTCAGAATTTGGCTATAGAGGGGTGAAAATGGGTAAATTTCACTTTTTTGACTTTTCTCGACTGAAATACATAGCTGGTTGCCAGACATATAAACAATTTTTGCGTCACATTGAGTTGGTATAGAATTTGAGCCCCATACATAGTATAATCAAAATCATCAATAATATTGTATCTAACCCATTCCAGAATTCGGCGATAGAGGGGTAAAAACGGGTAATTTTCACTTTTTTGACTTTTCTCGACTGAAATACATATCTGGTTGCCAGACATAGAAACAATTTTTGCGTCACATTGAGTTGGTATAGAATTTGAGCCCCATACATAGTATAATCAAAATCATGAATATTATTGTATCTAACCCATTCCAGAATTCGGCGATAGAGGGGTAAAAACGGGTAATTTTCACTTTTTTTACTTTTCTCGACTGAAATACATATCAGGTTGCCAGACATAGAAATAATTTTTGCGTCACATTGAGTTGGTATAGAATTTGAGCCCCATACATAGTATAATCAGAATCATGAATAATATTGTATGTAACCCATTTCAGAATTTTGCGATAGAGGGGTAAAAATGGGTAATTTTCACTTTTTTGTCTTTTCTCGACTGAAATACATATCTGGTTGTCAGACATAGAAACAATTTTTGCGTCACATTGAGTTGGTATAGAATTTGAGCCCCATACATAGTATAATCAAAATCATGAATATTATTGTATCTAACCCATTCCAGAATTCGGCGATAGAGGGGTAAAAACGGGTAATTTTCACTTTTTTTACTTTTCTCGACTGAAATACATATCAGGTTGCCAGACATAGAAATAATTTTTGCGTCACATTGAGTTGGTATAGAATTTGAGCCCCATACATAGTATAATCAGAATCATGAATAATATTGTATGTAACCCATTTCAGAATTTTGCGATAGAGGGGTAAAAATGGGTAATTTTCACTTTTTTGTCTTTTCTCGACTGAAATACATATCTGGTTGCCAGACATAGAAACAATTTTTGCGTCACATTGAGTTGGTATAGAATTTGAGCCCCATACATAGTATAATCAGAATCATGAATAATATTGTATCTAACCCATTTCAGAATTCAGCGATAGAGGGGTAAAAATGTGTAAATTTCACTTTTTTTACTTTTCTCGACTGAAATACATATCTGGTTGCCAGACATAGAAACAATTTTTGCGTCACATTGAGTTGGTATAGAATTTGAGCCCCATACATAGTATAATCAGAATCATGAATAATATTGTATCTAACCCATTCCAGAATTCAGCGATAGAGGGGTAAAAATGGGTAATTTTCACTTTCTTTACTTTTCTCGACTGAAATACATATCTGGTTGCCAGACATAGAAACAATTTTTGCGTCACATTGAGTTGGTATAGAATTTGAGCCCCATACATAGTATAATCAGAATCATGAATAATATTGCATCTAACACATTTCAGAATTCTGCGATAGAGGGGTAAAAACGGGTAATTTTCACTTTTTTTACTTTTCTCGACTGAAATACATATCTGGTTGCCAGACATAGAAACAATTTTTGCGTCACATTGAGTTGGTATAGAATTTGAGCCCCATACATAGTATAATCAGAATCATGAATAATATTGTATCTAACCCATTTCAGAATTCTGTGATAGAGGGGTAAAAACGGGTAATTTTCACTTTTTTGACTTTTCTCGGCTGAAATACACATCTGGTTGCCAGACATATAAACTATTTTTGCGTCACATTGAGTTGGTATAGAATTTGAGCCCCATACATAGTATAATCAGAATCATGAATAATATTGTATCTAACCCATTCCAGAATTCGGCGATAGAGGGGTAAAAATGGGTAATTTTCACTTTTTTGACTTTTCTCGACTTAAATACATAGCTGGTTGCCAGACATAGAAACAATTTTTTGCGCCACATTGAGTTGGTATAGAATTTGAGCCCCATACATAGTATAATCAAAATCATCAATAATATTGTATCTAACCCATTTCAGAATTCTGCGATAGAGGGGTAAATATGTGTAATTTTCACTTTTTATTACTTTTTTTGACTGAAATACATATCTGGTTGCCAGACATAGAAACAATTTTTTGCGTCACATTGAGTTGGTATGGAATTTGATCCCCATACATAGTATAATCAGAATCATGAATAATATTGTATCTAACCCATTCCAGAATTCTGCGATAGAGGGGTAAAAATGGGTAATTTTTACTTTTTTGACTTTTCTTGGCTGAAATACATATCTGGTTGCCAGACATAGAAACATTTTTTGCCTCACATCGAGTTGGTATAGAATTTGAGCCCCATACATAGTATAATCAGAATCATGAATAATATTGTATCTAACCCATTTCAAAATTCTGTGATAGATGGGTAAAAACGGGTAATTTTAACTTTTTTGACTTTTCTCGACTTAAATACATAGCTGGTTGCCAGACATAGAAACAATTTTTGCGTCACATTGAGTTGGTATAGAATTTGAGCCCCATACATAGTATAATCAGAATCATGAATAATATTGTATCTAACCCATTCCAGAATTCGGCGATAGAGGGGTAAAAATGGGTAATTTTCACTTTTTTTACTTTTCTCGACTGAAATACATAGCTGGTTGCCAGACATAGAAAAAATTTTTGCGTCACATTGAGTTTGTATAGAATTTGAGCCCCATACATAGTATAATTAGAATCATGAATAATATTGTATCTAATCCATTTCAGAATTCGGCGATAGAGAGGTAAAAATGGGTAATTTTCACTTTTTTGACTTTTCTCGACTTAAATACATATCTGGTTGCCAGACATAGAAACAATTTTTGCGTCACATTGAGTTGGTATAGAATTTGAGCCCCATACATAGTATAATCAGAATCATGAATAATATTGTATCTAACCCATTTCAGAATTCTGCGATAGAGGGGTAAAAACGGGTATATTTCACTTTATTTACTTTTCTCGGCTGAAATACATATCTGGTTGCCAGACATAGAAACAATTTTTGCGTCACATTGATTTGGTATAGAATTGAGCCCCATACATAGTATAATCAGAATCATGAATAATATTGTATCTAACCCATTTCAGAATTCTGCGATAGAGGGGTAAAAACGGGTAATTTTCACTTTTTTGACTTTTCTCGACTTAAATACATATCTGGTTGCCAGACATAGAAACAATTTTTGCGTCACATTGAGTTTGTATAAAATTTGAGCCCCATACATAGTATAATTAGAATCATGAATAATATTGTATCTAATCCATTTCAGAATTCGGCGATAGAGAGGTAAAAATAGGTAATTTTCACTTTTTTGACTTTTCTCGACTTAAATACATATCTGGTTGCCAGACATAGAAACAATTTTTGCGTCACATTGAGTTGGTATAGAATTTGAGCCCCATACATAGTATAATCAGAATCATGAATAATATTGTATCTAACCCATTTCAGAATTCTGCGATAGAGGGGTAAAAACGGGTATATTTAAATTTTTTACTTTTCTCGACTGAAATACATATCTGGTTGCCAGACATAGAAACAATTTTTGCGTCACATTGAGTTGGTATAGAATTTGAGCCCCATACATAGTATAATCAGAATCATGAATATTATTGTATCTAACCCATTCCAGAATTCGGCGATAGAGGGGTAAAAACGGGTAATTTTCACTTTTTTGACTTTTCTCGACTTAAATACATATCAGGTTGCCAGACATAGAAACAATTTTTGCGTCACATTGAGTTGGTATAGAATTTGAGCCCCATACATAGTATAATCAGAATCATGAATAATATTGTATCTAACCTATTTCAGAATTCGGCGATAGAGGGGTAAAAATGGGTAATTTTCACTTTTTTGTCTTTTCTCGACTGAAATACATATCTGGTTGCCAGACATAGAAACAATTTTTGCGTCACATTGAGTTGGTATAGAATTTGAGCCCCATACATAGTATAATCAGAATCATGAATAATATTGTATCTAACCCATTTCAGAATTCAGCGATAGAGGGGTAAAAATGTGTAAATTTCACTATTTTTACTTTTCTCGACTGAAATACATATCTGGTTGCCAGACATAGAAACAATTTTTGCGTCACATTGAGTTGGTATAGAATTTGAGCCCCATACATAGTATAATCAGAATCATGAATAATATTGTATCTAACCCATTCCAGAATTCAGCGATAGAGGGGTAAAAATGGGTAATTTTCACTTTCTTTACTTTTCTCGACTGAAATACATATCTGGTTGCCAGACATAGAAACAATTTTTGCGTCACATTGAGTTGGTATAGAATTTGAGCCCCATACATAGTATAATCAGAATCATGAATAATATTGCATCTAACACATTTCAGAATTCTGTGATAGAGGGGTAAAAACGGGTAATTTTCACTTTTTTTACTTTTCTCGACTGAAATACATATCTGGTTGCCAGACATAGAAACATTTTTTGCGTCACATTGAGTTGGTATAGAATTTGATCCCCATACATAGTATAATCAGAATCATGAATAATATTGTATCTAACCCATTTCAGAATTCTGCGATAGAGGGGTAAAAATGGGTAATTTTCACTTCTTTTACTTTTCTCGGCTGAAATACACATCTGGTTGCCAGACATAGAAACAATTTTTGCGTCACATTGAGTTGGTATAGAATTTGAGCCCCATACATAGTATAATCAGAATCATGAATAATATTGTATCTAACCCATTCCAGAATTCGGCGATAGAGGGGTAAAAACGGGTAATTTTCACTTTTTTGACTTTTCTCGACTTAAATACATAGCTGGTTGCCAGACATAGAAACAATTTTTGCGCCACATTGAGTTGGTATAGAATTTGAGCCCCATACATAGTATAATCAAAATCATGAATAATATTGTATCTAACCCATTTCAGAATTCTGCGATAGAGGAGTAAATATGTGTAATTTTCACTTTTTTTTACTTTTTTTGACTGAAATAAATATCTGGTTGCCAGACATAGAAAAAATTTTTGCGTCACATTGAGTTGGTATGGAATTTGATCCCCATACATAGTATAATCAGAATCATGAATAATATTGTATCTAACCCATTCCAGAATTCTGCGATAGAGGGGTAAAAATGGGTAATTTTTACTTTTTTGACTTTTCTCGGCTGAAATACATATCTGGTTGCCAGACATAGAAACAATTTTTGCGTCACATTGAGTTGGTATAGAATTTGAGCCCCATACATAGTATAATCAGAATCATGAATAATATTGTATCTAACCCATTTCAAAATTCTGTGATAGATGGATAAAAACAGGTAATTTTCACTTTTTTGACTTTTCTCGACTTAAATACATATCTGGTTGCCAGACATAGAAACAATTTTTGCGTCACATTGAGTTGGTATAGAATTTGAGCCCCATACATAGTATAATCAGAATCATGAATAATATTGTATCTAACCCATTCCAGAATTCGGCGATAGAGGGGTAAAAATGGGTAATTTTCACTTTTTTGACTTTTCTCGACTGAAATACATAGCTGGTTGCCAGACATAGAAACAATTTTTGCGTCACATTGAGTTTGTATAGAATTTGAGCCCCATACATAGTATAATTAGAATCATGAATAATATTGTATCTAATCCATTTCAGAATTCGGCGATAGAGAGGTAAAAATGGGTAATTTTCACTTTTTTGACTTTTCTCGACTTAAATACATATCTGGTTGCCAGACATAGAAACAATTTTTGCGTCACATTGAGTTGGTATAGAATTTGAGCCCCATACATAGTATAATCAGAATCATGAATAATATTGTATCTAACCCATTTCAGAATTCTGCGATAGAGGGGTAAAAACGGGTATATTTCACTTTTTTGACTTTTCTCGGCTGAAATACATATCTGGTTGCCAGACATAGAAACAATTTTTGCGTCACATTGATTTGGTATAGAATTTGAGCCCCATACATAGTATAATCAGAATCATGAATAATATTGTATCTAACCCATTTCAGAATTCTGCGATAGAGGGGTAAAAACGGGTAATTTTCACTTTTTTGACTTTTCTCGACTTAAATACATATCTGGTTGCCAGACATAGAAATAATTTTTGCGTCACATTGAGTTGGTATAGAATTTGAGCCCCATACATAGTATAATCAGAATCATGAATAATATTGTATCTAACCCATTTCAGAATTCTGCGATAGACGGGTAAATATGTGTAATTTTAAATTTTTTTACTTTTTTTGACTGAAATACATATCTGGTTGCCAGACATAGAAACAATTTTTGCGTCACATTGAGGTGGTATAGAATTTGAGCCCCATAAATAGTATAATTAGAATCATGAATAATATTGTATATAACCCATTTCAGAATTCGGCGATAGAGGGGTAAAAATGTGTAAATTTCACTTTTTTGACTTTTCTCGACTTAAATACATATCTGGTTGCCAGACATAGAAACAGTTTTTGCGTCACATTGAGTTGGTATAGAATTTGAGCCCCATACATAGTATAATCAAAATCATGAATAATATTGTATCTAACCCATTTCAGAATTCTGCGATAGAGGGGTAAATATGTGTAATTTTCACTTTTTTTACTTTTTTTGACTGAAATACATATCTGGTTGCCAGAAATAGAAGGGGAAGGCGATGATGAACCTTCCGCCTTATACGCCCTCTAGGGGTCGTGGGATCAGCAAGCGGACCATCGTAAGGCCTCCGCAGAGGAGCCTTTGTAAGTGAACTCCCTCGATGGGGATAATCACTAGCAGGAGAGACCGTAGGACTAAGTTCCCCCTTCGAAGGATGTTCAGAGGGGGAAGCTAAGCCTTCAGCTACCTCAGCAACAACAGGAGCAGGAGTTTGATCAGACACACCGGAGGCCTCCGTTACAACAACGTTGACGATAGACAGAGGATCTGTGTCTGCTATCGTCGGCGATTGCTTAACAGCTGCTCCCAGTTTGATCATGTCAAACAGGGCTTCCCTGGAGGGCGAACCCTGAAGCCCTAAGGAAGCCCAAAGCTGTAACAAATCATTGTTATTCACAGAGAAATCAATATCCTCCTCCTGGGGAGGAGGGGCAGCTACCTCGCTTTGGGAGGCAACTACTTCTCCCGCACCCTGGGATTGGTCAACAGAACTACGGTCTACGCTACCACTCGCCTACCTCTCAGAAGAGACCGATCGAGTGGGAGCTTCGGAGGAGGAATGGGCTACGGAAGAAGAAGCCTTGGAATTTTCTCTCTTCAAAGAAGCCTTTGAAGGAGAAATATCCCTTTTGGACTTTTTCTTCCGGTGCCGGGCAAACCTCTCCCACTGGGAGGTAGACCATTCCCTACACTCACCGCATACATTACCACTATCACACCGTTGGAGCCTACAATGAGGACACAAGGTGTGGGGATCAGTGTTGACCGCCGACATAAAGGTCCCACAAGGGCGGCCAGGTAATCCAGGACACGTAGGCATTATTAATTAATAGAGGCAAACTTCATACACACTCTGTAGAAAATGAGAAAGCAAAACAGATTAATGGCAGTCAAGAGAGGGTGAGAGGAGACATGTCTGATATTCACCCGAGCCAAAAGCAAAGTGAAGCACTCACTAGTGTGTGTAGGGGGGGGGGGGGAAGCAAGCTACCCTTCCCTACCCCCTGCTAACTAGCGGTGGGGTAGTAAACCCTCGTTAAAATTCTAATGACTCGTCATTCAGCTACGCCGAAGTAATTACCCTAAGTAGCGTGGTTTGTATTTCAGGTACGGAACAAGTGAAAATTACCAGTTTTTACCCCTTAATCTGAAAAACTCTGAAATGGGGTATATACAATATTATTCATGATTCTGATTATACTATGTATGGGGCTCAAATTCTATACCAACTCAATGTGACGCAAAAATTGTTTCTATGTCTGGCAACCAGATATGTATTTCAGTCGAGAAAAGTCAAAAAAGTGAAAATTACCCGTTTTTACCCCTCTATCGCAGAATTTTGAAATGGGTTAAATACAATATTATTCATGATTCTGATTATACTATGTATGGGGATCAAATTCTATACCAACTCAATGTGACGCAAAAATTGTTTCTATGTCTGGAAACCAGCTATGTATTTCAGTCGAGAAAAGTCAAAAAAGTGAAAATTACCCGTTTTTACCCCTCTATCACAGAATTTTGAAATGCGTTAGATACAATATTATTCATGATTCTGATTATACTATGTATGGGGATCAAATTCTATACCAACTCAATGTGACGCAAAAATTGTTTCTATGTCTGGCAACCAGCTATGTATTTCAGTCGAGAAAAGTCAGAAAAGTGAAAATTACCCGTTTTTACCCCTCTATCACAGAATTTTGAAATGGGTTAGATACAATATTATTCATGATTCTGATTATACTATGTATGGGGATCAAATTCTATACCAATTCAATGTGACGCAAAAATTGTTTCTATGTCTGGCAACCAGCTATGTATTTCAGTCGAGAAAAGTCAAAAAAGTGAAAATTACCCGTTTTTACCCATCTATCACAGAATTTTGAAATGGGTTAGATACAATATTATTCATGATTCTGATTATAATATGTATGGGGATCAAATTCCATACCAACTCAATGTGACGCAAAAATTGTTTCTATGTCTGGCAACCAGATATGTATTTCAGTCGAGGAAAGTCAGAAAAGTGAAAATTACCCGTTTTTACCCCTCTATCACAGAATTTTGAAATGGGTTAGATACAATATTATTCATGATTCTGATTATACTATGTATGGGGATCAAATTCTATACCAACTCAATGTGACGCAAAAACTGTTTCTATGTCTGGCAACCAGCTATGTATTTCAGCCGTGAAAAGTAAAAAAAGTGAAAATTACCCGTTTTTACCCCTCTATCACAGAATTTTGAAATGGGTTAGATACAATATTATTCATGATTTTGATTATACTATGTATGGGGATCAAATTCTATACCAACTCAATGTGACGCAAAAATTGTTTCTATGTCTGGCAACCAGCTATGTATTTCAGTCAAGAAAAGTAAAAGAAGTGAAAATTAGCTGTTTTTACCCCTCTATCACAGAATTTTGAAATGGGTTAGATACAATATTATTCATGATTTTGATTATACCACGTATGGGGATCAAATTCTTTACCAACTCAATGTGACGCAAAAAACGGATTTTGAGCGAAGCGAAAAATCTATTTTTGGGTGAGATAGCCATGGCGTCCTGATGGAAGGTTCCTTTTTGGTAGCTTCCTTGGGTATAAGACTACTAAGATATTCCCAGAGAATTTAACCACAGGTTATCACAGAATTCTAACTTCTGGAGCGAGTATCTCAAAGGTTTCCCCTTAAGACATCATAATACAACAGGGGACGCGCATGTCTGAACGCGCCACATAGCTATCTTCACCCCGAACAGAGTTAATGCTTCGGTGTGTAAGGACTGAGAATAGCTGGGAGCCGTTCCACAGCTAATCTCACTCGTGGCTACTACTGATACTCGAGACGTAAACAAACGGACGCCATTGCTCTAATGACGTCACGCCCGTCTTCATCCTGAAGCCAGTTGCTGCCTATCACCATGATACAGTAGCACAGGGTGGGAACAAAACTGGACGAAGTAGTAGGGAGGGTCCATCAGGACGCCATGGCTATCTCACCCAAAAATAGATTTTTCGCTTCGCTCAAAATCCGTTTTTTGGGCTCAAGCCATGGCGTCCTGATGGAAGAGTACCAGAGAATCAATGTATCGTGGTAGATTTTCCCCCAGTATTAAGTGCCTAGGCATTGACAAAACAGCAAAGTAATCTTAGATAAAGAACCATAGGGACGAAGTATCCTGCCCCCCTTGGCAGTGAAGTTCCCATGGGCTATGCCGACGTCAAAGTGGTATTGAAGGGCTATTCATCCTGAGAGAAGAACTTGAAGAACTTAGAGATGAAGCGGAATGTTTGGTATTTGTATAGGAACATTCTGAAATTAGACCAGTGGTGGTTGGGCACTGTATATAGAGTTCATCTCTTGGTTATCAGAAGTAAGTATTCGTATAGGAACCTTACTTAGTCAGGGTGAATATAATTTAGGATTAAACATCTTAAATTCTTCATAACCATAAGAAAGGAGGAATAAATAAAACTATGACAGGTATGTATTTCATAGTAAGTAGGAGCTGATAGAGACGCACAAGTAATAAAATAGAAATTTTATTTCACAATGCAGAAATTAAATAATTTACAGCAAAAGTAAAGTTCATTTACAGTAATAATAATGTACATAGAAATAAAGGCTTGCTCTTGAATCTGAAAAGGAATTTCAGGATATTAGTAGGTACTCGTTCTCGAGGAACGCAAGTCTTTAAATAAAACACATCATGCTCAAGGCATGCGGCACTTGTGTGACACTATGACATTTCACCTGGGATAAGAACAGTTATGAAAGCACTGAGTGTTTTTTGACATCACTATGAATCGCTCGAGGGTCAACATAGGCACCCGAAGAGTTAGAGTCCCAAGTAACTCACTGTTCTACGCAGAGTTAGGTGCAGGTTTCATAACACTACCTGCGGCTACCACAAAATGTTTGACTTCGTGCACTTGTTTCGCATAATGTTTAAAGAAAACTCGCGAGGACTTCCAGCCCGTGATGTTTTTAAGGCTTTCAAAGTCCATGCTCTGAAAGAAATTCAGAGAAGATGCCACTTTTCTAGGATCATGACCAGCGGGTGTACTGTTCGGATCCGCTCTGCGAATGAAGTAGGTGATTTTCGCTCTTAATTGTTTCAGTGACAGGTCGCTGCCCGATGTTTCTCCTTTGAAGAGTTGGCCTCCACCAAAGTTCAAAGTTCTGCGAAGATAGACCTTGAGGCTCTCTACTGGACATAGAGAGACATCCTCCTTCAGGGGGCATATTCTCCAAGGGCCCCATCTTTTGGTGGGTAATTCATTTTTAGCGAGAAACGTCGGATCAGGGGAGAGGGTCACTTCTCCTGAATCGGTAAACAGGATGTGTCCCTCTTCTCTTGATAATGCCACTATTTCGCTGACTCGAGCTCCCGAAGCGAGAGCAAATAAAAATATAACTTTCTGAGTCAGATCCTTGAGGGGGCATGAATCATTGTCCAAGTTGGAGGCGAAATGGAGTACCTTGTCTAGTGACCAGGAGATCGGTTTCGGTGGGGGTGCTGGACGTAGGCGAGCACATGCTTTTGGTAGTTTGTTGAAGATGTCGTTGGACAGATCAATTTGGAAAGCATATAGAATTGGTCTAGCCAAGGCCGATTTGCAGGTTGAAATCGTATTGGCTGCTAATCCTTGTCCATGAAGGTGAATAAAGAAGGACATACAGAAATCAATTGTGATTTCTTTAGGATTTTTTGCCTTGACAAAGGAGACCCATTTCCTCCAGGATGATTCATATTGCCGTCTCGTGGATTCGGTCTTGTATTCCTCTAGGAAGTCTAGACTTTTCTTCGAGATCCCAAACCTCTTCTTTGCGGCAAGGGAGAGAAAATCATGAGATGAAGGTCCTTGATTTTCGATGATGAAGCGAAGACAGTCGACTTCTGTACTTGTTGGGAGAGAACTGGGCCCGGGAGAGGGATCAGCTTGGGCTGCAGCTCCAGGACCAGGGGGTACCAGTTGCTCCGGGGCCACTTGGGAGCCACTAGGGCCGCTGTCCCTTTGAAGGTTCTCAGTTTGGAGAGGACTTTCAACAGAAGGTTGGTGGGAGGGAACAGGTAGATCTTGGACCATCTGTTCCAGTCCAGTGACATGGCGTCCACTGCTTCTGCCTTGGGGTCCTCGTACGGGGCTACGTACAGAGGAAGTTGATTGTTGTCGCTCGTTGCAAAGAGATCTATCTGAAGTTCTGGGACTTGGTGAGAGATGAAGGAGAACGATCTTGCGTCTAGAGACCATTCCGACTCTATCGGGTTTGTCCGAGATAGAGCATCCGCTGTCACATTGCGGAATCCTTGTAGGTGAACTGCAGACAGGTGCCACTTCTTCTTCTCCGCCAGACGGAAGATTGGGAGAAGCACCTGATTTATCTGGGGCGATCTTGAGCCTTGGCGATTGAGACAACGAACTACCACCGAGTTGTCTAGGGTTAGACGGATGTGGATCGAGGGCGGCGGGGATAACTTCTTCAGATTTAGAAGGACCGCCATGGCCTCCAAGATGTTTATGTGGAACGTCTTGAATAGTGGAGACCAGGTACCTTGAACCTGTTTCTGGTGGGAGTGACCTCCCCAACCTTCCAGTGAGGCATCCGTGTGGATGTTGAGTGATGGAGGAGGGTGTTGGAGAGGAATGGACCTTTTCAGGGCCTTTTCTTCCGACCACGGCTTTAGGAGGCGTCGCAGTCTGTTTGGAAGCCGTCTCTTGAGGTCTCTTCGAGCGATGGATGCCAAGCGTCTCCAGACTCCCGCGGCATCCTTTAGCTGTGCACGAAGCACTGGGTTTGTCACTGAGGCGAATTGTAGAGAGCCTAGAACTCGTTCCTGCTGTCGTCTTGAAATGCGTTTGGATTTCAGTAGTCGCTTGACAGACCCTGCTATTTCCTTCCTTTTCTTCTGGGGGATGGAAAGGCGGTGTGACTGAAGATTCCAGTGGATTCCCAACCACTGAAACTTCTGAGCTGGAGAGAGGCGAGATTTTTTCTCGTTGATCTTGAATCCCAGGTGTTCTAGGTACTGGGTAACTTCGTTGCAAGACTTTGCACACTCTTCGGGCGATGGAGCCCAGACTAGCCAGTCGTCGAGGTAGGCCATCACCTGGACGTTTCTTAGGCGGAGCTGTTGTACTATGGCATCCGCCAGTTTTGTGAAGATCCGAGGGGCCACATTGAGGCCGAAGGGCATGGCCCGGAAGGCGTAGCTTTTCCTTTGGAGTCGAAATCCTAGGTAGGAGGAAGCGTGATGGTTCATTGGAATGTGCCAGTAGGCATCCGCCAGGTCTATAGAGACCGTGTAGGAACCTTGAGGCAGAAGGGTCCTTATTTGTTGAAGCGTCAGCATCTTGAATTTGTTGTTCTCTATGAACTTGTTGAGGGGGGATAAGTCCAGAATGATTCTGAGTTTGTCTGAGTCCTTCTTGGGAACACAAAACAGTCTCCCTTGGAACCTGGTGGACTTTACCTTCCTTATCACCTTCTTGTTCAAGAGGTCTAGAACATATTCTTCCAGAAGGGGGGTTGATTGCTGGAAGAATTGCTGGAAGATTGGGGGTGGTTGAGTCCAACTCCAGCCTAGACCCTTCTTGACGATGCTGTGTGCCCAGGGATCGAAGGTCCAACGATCCTGGAATTGGCGGAGTCTTCCTCCCACCGGAAGCACTTCATTGCTTCTGGTGTCCCGAGGACTTGCTGCCTCGGCCGCTAGCTCCCTTTCCTCCTCTACCTCTGGAGGGACGGCGAGATGCGTCTTTGCTTGCACCCCTGAATGAGCCTCTACCTTTGGCATGAAAGGTAGTTGATGGTTGCTCAAAGGCAGGGGTGAAGACCG
Organism: Palaemon carinicauda; assembly: GCF_036898095.1. NCBI lineage: Eukaryota > Metazoa > Arthropoda > Malacostraca > Decapoda > Palaemonidae > Palaemon > Palaemon carinicauda. The sequence continues at coordinate 90,263,983 of NC_090729.1, forward strand.
GTGACTGTGACAACACCGGTTGGGGGACCAATTGAAAGGTCTGTTGTGGTTGGGCAACCACTTGGGAGGTAGCGGGTCCCGGAAACTGACGTCTTTGCTGACGTTGCTGGGGTTTTGACTTTTGGGGTTTCCTCTTAGGCTGAGGTCCGTCGTCCTGAGAGGGTTTCCTTTTCCTGGACATGCCCCACTTGTGGAGAAGGTTCCTATTCTCCGTGGCGGCTCTGTCAGTGATTTCCTTCACAAGGTCAGAAGGAAACAGGTGCTTTCCCCAGATGTTGGAGGAAATCAGCCTCCGGGGTTCGTGTTTCACGGTGGCACCGGCAAACACGAATTCACGACAGGCTCTTCGAGCCTTTATGAAGTGGTACAAGTCCTTCATTACCGTCAGTAAGTGGGATTTGGAGAGTACCATGTAGTGATCTGGTACTCTAGTGTCACAGGCCATAACTTCCAGTTGGACTTGATGAGAAAGAGATGCCGCAAGCCTCTCCTTCGTGTCTTGTTCCCGGCGAAGGAGGTGATCGTTGAGCTTAGGGAGGTCTTTATTAAACTGACGTCCGGCGACGTCAGGATCGAGCCTTCCCACGACGAAAGTATGTTGAACATCTTTCCAGTGTCGAGCGTCAGGGGGGGTCACGATGGAGAAGGGTCTGCACTCCTCCAGTGCAGGGCAGGGTTTCCCTTCTTCCGCCGCTTTAAGGCATGCAGCTAAGGCCTTTTCCAAGAATGGAAGAACCGCAGTATCAGGTGCAACGTAAGTAGGGTGCTTCTTGCTCAATGCCGGAAGCTTAGAGCAGGTAAAGCCTCTACTCTTGAATGCGGAGGCTAGCATAGCCTGGGCCTTTGCGAGATCGAACACTATCTCTTCCTTAGGTTCGGTCTCTTCCTTCGAGGCAGGTTCGGAACGAAGCCGGACGTAACAGTCCGGGTAGGCCTCAAAGCTTGGGAAGAACTCCACATCTTCCAAAGGGACCGTGCCGATCTTATCACTGACAAAGATCCTGCCGGTCGCAATAACCATATGCTCTGCATACCTCCACGGGTTGGCATGAGAGCAAGCGGGGAGATCCTTGACCGAAATCTTCTTCGGCTCTCTGGATCCTATCATCGACCTGATGGACTCCTGGTTCTCCTTCAGCCTGTCGTCCATGACGGCTCTAATCAGCCGGATCAGTTCTTGAGTGGAAGAAGAAGGATCCGGAGTCGAGGAGGTAGACGGAATAGACATTTCCGTCGGTGTAGGAGTAGGAGGGGGGATGGACGAGGGAGCAGCTTCTTGCTCCGACTCGGTGTATTCCACCTTGTCTTCGTCATCTTCGGCTCCTTGAGCCATAAGCGTTTTCTCCGTGTCTTCCGAGACATCCGAAATCTGTTCGTCATCTTCGGAATCCAAACGACACTCGTGCATGGACTGAGCCATGACTACATCAGGTTCCACCGTAATTTGGACAGTGGGGATCACGTCTTTGGGTACCACTGAGTCAGGGGAGGCCTTAGGGAACAATAGTGACCTCAGTTCTTCGGTGGCCAGGTACGGTCCGGTAGCATTTTTCTGGAAGCCACGCACCCACTTGCGCAGCTTTTCACGAGAAATGTCTCTAACCTCCGCTGAAGGAGGATTATGGAAGGCCTCAACTAGGTGAGCCTGACAGACCGTACAATCCAGTGGATTCCAAAACTTCAAATCCCCTTTCTTGTCTGCACAAGGGGCGTGAGTCCTGCAAGCCGTATGCCCGTAAAACTGCGGGCGTTTCACAGCGCAGAAGGCGAAATCACACTTCATCTGCTCCTCCTGTGGAAGAAAGAGAAAATGAGTATGGGGGAGTCATAAGAATGGCTCTTAAACTAAGTTAATATTAATTATTAATTTTAACTTAATGAAGGTGTGATGCATAGAGAATGAAAATAGTAAAGGAGAACATGCTCCATGCATCTCGCCCGGCTGGTTACCATAAGCTTGGTCCCTGGATAATCCGAGTGACCGAGGGCACTGGATATAATTTCCTAGACTTCCAAGAATTTTGGAATTCCATGGAAAAAACCAAGGACAAGATTGGGACCGAATTCATTCGGTTCCCAGTTAAGGGCCAGAAGGCCTCATTTAAAAGGTAACTGCTTCTGGCAACCAGCCGTGCTAAGATGCACATAGCATGCTGGAATTAGAAGAATGCAAAGAGACAGCATGATCACTAATAGAGCAGTACTAGGTACTGATCTTAATAGCAGAAGCAGCTTATCTGTTTGCGATATAGGGCTATCATAGTCTTATGATAGCTACAGGAAGGGGGGTGCAAGTATTCTTGACGCCTCCGGGGCATCCGGCAAGCCGCCGGCATGCCGGAGCTCGCTCCAGCATAGATTCTGGCATTAGGACAATGTTCAAAGTCAGTCAAATACCAGGATGGCGGCCGCCGGCACAACGGCAGGGAGCGGCGGCTCCGGCAGTCGGAGGATGCCAGATTGGTGACTGGGATAAGGATGGTTAAGGCTGTACCGGGTTGCCGGCAGTATATGCCGGCACTCCGGCGGCCGACCGGCAAGCGGACGACAAGCTAGGAGGAGGAGAGCCGCCGGTAGTAACCGGCGGCAGCCGGCAGTCCCTCGGTACACGGGGGGCTGGCGGCAAGGTTAGGGAGAGTCACCAAGTAGGAGGCAGGTATTGCCGACAGTAGAGGCGGCAAGAGACCGGCACCCGGATAGGGAGAGAGACAGGGGGAGGGGGGAAGGGATGTAGGAAGTACCATCAGGATTCCAAACATCCCTCCCCCTCCCTGAGGGGGTGTACCCATGATAGAGGCAGGCTCTAACATCCAAGAGCAGGGGTCACTAGGGACCGGGAGCAAGGTAGCCCAAGGGAGGGCTAGGGAACACCCAAGGGGGGGGGGGGGGGAGACTCCCATATGCAGAACTACACTAGTAACTAACCTTATAGGACACTATGAAGGTATGTGTACCAGAGCGGACTGCACAAGGAAGCTCGGGGAGCCCTACTATTCCACCCTAAGGAGGAGTTGTAGGACAGGGGACAGATGGGTATAAACTAACCTAAGCATAGGCTAGGCTATACAAGAGATAGGTGGGGAGGGAGAAGAGAGAAGTCTTCCCAGGAAGGGTTTCTGTACCAGAGCGGCCACTAAGGAAAGGGAGGACACTCCCTAACCTAAGATCAGGCAGATCAGCTAAAACGGTGCAAGAGTACAGTTTCAGCATGGAACAGAGAAACCTTCCTAACCTAACCTAGAACAGGGCTAAGAGTCCTGAACTAGGAAAGGAAGAAGACATATCGCTATCGCAGGAAAGTCATAGACTATCCTAGCCATAGAGGTAGGCTAGCCTAACCTCACTCTCGGACGCAACCCCAAAGGGGGTTCATTCCTTTAGGGAGGACAGAGAGGCGATATATACTCTATTAGACAATTAATCCCTTTACTCAGAAAAGGAATCAAGGCTAAATAGAGGGAATGCCAAGGCAGGGGATGAAGGAAGCATATAGGGGTCCTAACATTAGGTTAGGCTAGAAAGAGTCACTGACTAGCCTATCCCCTATATGGTCCCTGAAGGCGAAAACATTTGCATCACTGTCAAAAGTATTGTAAAATAATGCCACTATCTTCATAACTTAGTCTAGGATCACTAATAAATCATGCATGAACACTTGTATGTAGGCTCCTGGCCTGGGGGCTATAGTAGCCGACTGGTATGAGGTCAATCGATGACCGATAAAAAGCGTCTAAACACGATATAAAAGTTCCTAGCTATGAAGACTAAATAAACTAATGTATTCGATTAGTATATAATGCCGGAAACGTTGTTGTGGCTAACTAAATAAGACATGCATAACAACAACGACGCCATAAAATGGCGGGTCCGGTAGAGGCACAGCTCTGCCACAAAACAGCAATTATCTCGAAAAGTAATATTTACTTTACGGCCAGAGCTTAATTAAACAATACTGGAACCTTGTACTCAACTTTCCAGAAGAAGGCGAGGCTGAAGGTAACGACATAGCGAAGATGCAAAACGATAAAGTTAACACAGGGAAAATCCGTCTAAGTAGGGCAGCTACTAAACAAAGGATGAAGACGGGCGTGACGTCATTAGAGCAATGGCGTCCGTTTGTTTACGTCTCGAGTATCAGTAGTAGCCACGAGTGAGATTAGCTGTGGAACGGCTCCCAGCTATTCTCAGTCCTTACACACCGAAGCATTAACTCTGTTCGGGGTGAAGATAGCTATGTGGCGCGTTCAGACATGCGCGTCCCCTGTTGTATTACGATGTCTTAAGGGGAAACCTTTGAGATACTGGCTCCAGAAGTTAGAATTCTGTGATAACCTGTGGTTAAATTCTCTGGGAATATCTTAGTACTCTTATACCCAAGGAAGCTACCAAAAAGGAACCTTCCATCAGGACGCCATGGCTTGAGCCCAAAAATTGTTTCTATGTCTGGCAACCAGATATGTATTTCAGTCGAGAAAAGTCAAAAAAGTGAAAATTAGCCATTTTTACCCCTCTATCACAGAATTTTGAAATGGGTTAGATACAATATTATTCATGATTTTGATTATACTATGTATGGGGATCAAATTCTATACCAACTCAATGTGACGCAAAAATTGTTTCTATGTCTGGCAACCAGCTATGTATTTCAGTCGAGAAAAGTAAAAAAAGTGAAAATTACCCGTTTTTACCCCTCTATCACAGAATTTTGAAATGCGCTAGATACAATATTATTCATGATTCTGATTATACTATGTATGGGGATCAAATTCTATACCAACTCAATGTGATGCAAAAATTGTTTCTATGTCTGGCAACCAGCTATGTATTTCAGTCGAGAAAAGTCAGAAAAGTGAAAATTACCCGTTTTTACCCCTCTATCACAGAATTTTGAAATGCGTTAGATACAATATTATTCATGATTCTGATTATACTATGTATGGTGATCAAATTCTATACTAACTCAATGTGACGCAAAAATTGTTTCTATGTCTGGCAACCAGCTATGTATTTCAGTCAAGAAAAGTAAAAAAAGTGAAAATTACCCGTTTTTACCCCTCTATCACAGAATTTTGAAATGCGTTAGATACAATATTATTCATGATTCTGATTATACTATGTATGGGGATCAAATTCTATACCAACTCAATGTGACGCAAAAATTGTTTCTATGTCTGGCAACCAGATATGTATTTCAGTCGAGAAAAGTTAAAAAAGTGAAAATTACCCGTTTTTACCCCTCTATCACAGAATTTTCTAATGGGTTAGATACAATGTTATTCATGATTCTGATTATAATATGTATGGGGCTCAAATTCTATACCAACTCAATGTGACGCAAAAGTTGTTTCTATGTCTGGCAATCAGATATGTATTTCAGTCGAGAAAAGTCAGAAAAGTGAAAATTACCCGTTTTTACCCCTCTCTCACAGAATTTTGAAATGGGTTAGATACAATATTATTCATGATTCTGATTATACTATGTATGGGGATCAAATTCTATACCAACTCAATGTGACACAAAAACTGTTTCTATGTCTGGCAACCAGCTATGTATTTCAGTCGAGAAAAGTCAAAAAAGTGAAAATTACCCGTTTTTACCCCTCTATCACAGAATTCTGAAATGGGTTAGATACAATATTATTCATGATTTTGATTATACTGTATGGGGATCAAATTCTATACTAACTCAATGTGACGCAAAAATTGTTTCTATGTCTGGCAACCAGCTATGTATTTCAGTCGAGAAAAGTCAAAAAAGTGAAAATTAGCCGTTTTTACCCCTCTATCACAGAATTTTGAAATGGGTTAGATACAATATTATTCATGATTTTGATTATACTATGTATGGGGATCAAATTCTTTACCAACTCAATGTGACGCAAAAATTGTTTCTATGTCTGGCAACCAGCTATGTATTTCAGTCGAGAAAAGTAAAAAAAGTGAAAATTGCCCGTTTTTACCCCTCTATCACAGAATTCTGAAATGGGTTAGATACAATATTATTCATGATTCTGATTATACTATGTATGGGGATCAAATTCTATACCAACTCAATGTGACGCAAAAATTGTTTCTATGTCTGGCAACCAGCTATGTATTTCAGTCGAGAAAAGTCAAAAAAGTGAAAATTACCCGTTTTTACCCCTCTATCACAGAATTTTGAAATGCGTTAGATACAATATTATTCATGATTCTGATTATACTATGTATGGGGATCAAATTCTATACCAACTCAATGTGACGCAAAAATTGTTTCTATGTCTGGCAACCAGCTATGTATTTCAGTCGAGAAAAGTAAAAAAAGTGAAAATTACCCGTTTTTACCCCTCTATCACAGAATTCTGAAATGGGTTAGATACAATATTATTCATGATTCTGATTATACTATGTATGGGGCTCAAATTCTATGCCAACTCAATGTGACGCAAAAATTGTTTCTATGTCTGGCAACCAGATATATATTTAAGTCAAGAAAAGTAAAAAAAAGTTAAAATTACCCATTTCTGGGCTTGAACCTGTGCCGGCCAGTGAATAAGCTCCTATTAGCACTTATTCTTAGGTAATTTACTGCTAAATATACCTGAGAAAAAATGTAAAGGAGTGCTAGGTTAACTAGCTCGCTCACCTATTGGTGTCGGTATAAAATTGGGCGTATAATCCAGAGGTCCCGCACTATTTAGATTCATCCACGACAAAGACCCCAATAGAGGAGAGCCGTACAACCTCACTCGGCACCAGCAACTCTGCATCCGCTCAGAACACAACTCCTTTTTAGCACGCCTGTATGGTAACCCGCTTTTTTGTGCTCTCGTGTTTTGCCTTATTTTTCTTGGATTATGGCTTCTTCATCGGTTTCCCAGGAGACACCGTCTAAGTTAAGTACCAAACTATGTTTTGCTGTGTTTTGAGCAACCTAGATCGTTTAATATTTAAATTATAGGAGTTTATTCTCTTCGATCATATCGATCTTGCTTGATTCCGCTTACAGTTGGTACTCCTGTTTTGAGAGCTTTTAGTTTCACTCGCGGTGTTACTAAGTGTATTATTTTTATTATTAATTAAATTTTTATATGTTTTATTGTGGATATTCATTATTTAGCGTTTAGAACCCTTGTGGTTCATATTTAGGGCCGATATCAGTTACGTATCGTAGATGGCTTGCCGATCTTCGTTTCTGGGCGGCAATTTTTATTATTTAAGCCATCAGGTTGCTGTCCTTTGGGATTTATTTATTATGTTGCATGCCTTGCCCTAATTTTTTATGTGTATATTCATATATTTTTCAACGCTATTACTTTATAATGAATATTTGTGCTTATTACTCCATATGATCTGTTTTGGTAGTGTTTGGGGATCGTCAGTTGGTAGCCCTGTTGCTCCGTATCACGTGATCCTCCCCCAAGCTCCCCCTCTCGCTAGGTTGGTGGCTAGGCTTCTCTCCCCCCTCTCCTAGGGGACCGTTGCCTTCCCTCCTTTTAGAGGGGGTAGTTCAGTGTTTATGGACTTTGTCCTCCGGGTGTCCCGGCGGTTTCGTCTCTGTCTAGACGGGTTGGCCACCTTTCAACAGAGTAGGATCCCGGTGCACCCTATTTTATATTCACCTATCACAATTTTATTATGTTATACGAAACCCTCCGGGTTCTGTTGGCGGTTCTTATCTACAGTTCCGCCCCCCTCTTTATTTATAACAGTTTCTATGATTATATATGATTATATATGACAGATCACTATCCCAGAGTTCCTATATATATTGGTTTATGGATGTACTTTTATTTCCCGGCCCGGGGCTTAACCTCGCTCCGGGAAATCAGACACCATGTGTCTTTATTCTTTGTTGCATCCTTCTTTATGATCCCGGCTCGACCGGAATGGATAGTTATACTCTAGTCTTAAGTTAGACTTATGTTTAGGCCTGGGTCCTCCGGACCCACCCCTACTTAAGAGTATCACAGTTAAGCTAGACTTATGTTTAGGCTCGGGTCCTCCGGACCCGCCCCTACTTAAGAGTATTACAGTTAAGCTCTAGTTTTAAGTTAGACTTATGTTTAGTCCCGGGTCCTCCGGACCCGCCCCTACTTAAGAGAATTACAGTTTCTCATATACTATTCTTTTTATAGATGGTGCATTGTCAGACGACGGCCTGTGCGGCTGTCCTTCACCAGCCTTGTGGCCATACTGTTTGTAGGTCTCACGCCCTCTGCGGAGTTCAGCTGGAAGACATCGTGGTCTGGCACCCTGATAATTGTATGGTCTGTTTTGACCTCATCACCACCCTCGGATCTGATTCGGTGAGTCCCGTTGGCTATGTTATCTTTCTAATTATTTTACCTCTTTTTGGTATACATACACTATTTAGTAAGATCTCTGTGGTCTTGAAGGACCTCCTGGAATCTTCCTTTCGGTAATTCCCACTATTATTTCAGGCATCCCCGGAGCAGAAGACTGCGGCTCGGGCCACACTGAAAGTGTGGGTTAGGGGATTTGCCCGGAATGTGAAATCCAAACAGCCTTACGTCCTGTCTGAAGACTACTGTGCATTGATCTACCCTAATGCCAAGTCTTCAGCCGCTGTGGCTAGGCATGTTGCGGCACCCATCATTGCCCACATTGATGCCACTATTACGGGATTCATAGACCAGGAACAAGATCCGTTGGATGCCCCCGGAGATCTGGAAGACAATGTTGCCTCCATGAACTTGGACGTCGAACCTATGTTGTTGGATGATCCGGATACAGGTAGGGTGGTAAGTGAGGCAGGTGTTACCGGCGCTGAGATTCCTATCCTCAGCCCCGCTCTTTCTTCTTCATCTGATCTCTCTTCTTTCCATGGTCTTTCTGGGGACCGTGATTCATCTCACCGATCACACCCGGTTCCCCCCAAAGATAAGTCTATATCTAGGACTTTGCCAAAAGCTCGTAAGCCCCACAAGGCTTCCCATAGTTCCAAGTCTAATACGAACCCGTCATCTAAGGCTTCCGGCTCCTCCTCTAAGTCTCACGACCCGGGAGTACAATCCGCCACTTCTGCTCCTAATCCGGGCCTTTCCGAATCAGCCATGCTTCGCATTGTGTCGGAGATGCAAGCTAAGTTGGTGTCGGAAATGCAGGCCAAGATGGACACGATGTTCTCTAACATTGGTCAGAGACTTGGGGCATTAGAGCAGGGTGCTCCGGAGCGAGTTCAAAGCTCTCTCATCCCGGATGCCTCTAAGCTTCCGCCGTTTACCAAGAATAACCCTTGGCGCATGGCTCTTCATTCCCCATTTTCAGACGGGATGTTAACATTGGAAGGTCTTGGCACTCGTCCCCTAGAGGACTTTGAATTCTTTCCTCCTGGTCTCGCATTTCCATTTCATTGTTATGCCAGGCTTACCGAGGAAGCTCTGGTTCGGCTGGATAAGGTCCCCAAAGAGACTGTCATTTTCCCAAAGGAACAAGCCCAATCTGTTTGGGCTAGGTTTCTGAATGATATTGGTTGCACCAATACCATGTTGACGCCTCATAAAAGTTCGTTCACAATGTTCTTAATGGACAAGAATACCGTGACTCCATGCGTCAATAAGGTTGCAGAACTGGCTTTTCAATATGCTCTGGAGGAGAAGCCCTTGCCTCCCATCCGAGAGGTAGACCCGATCTCCCTCCTTCTTCCTTCAGGTAATGAGTGTTGGGACAATGTCCATACCACCTTTACTTCTGGCAAGCTAACAGCCGACTGTGCGTCGGTAATGTTTAGCGAACGGCTTCCCCGTCTCCCGGAATCCCTTATTAAACAGGAGTATGATTCCCACCTACGTGTTGGTCGAACTTTGAACTTGGCCACGTCTACGGAGTCGATAGCCTTAACTTATGATACTGAGAGTATCTTTAAGTCTCTCAATAAGGCTACTTTGCAGTCGTTATATTTCGATCTATATGACTTTGCTATTGCCAAACGTAGGTGCCGCAAACACGTCCTGGCTGAGGCGACTATTAGGCACGAGCCTAATAAACTTATCCGGTCCTCTTGCTGGGGTTCAAATCTTTTCCCTGAGGATCTTGTGGAGGAAGTCTTGGCAGAGGCTACTAGGGTTAATCAGAGCCTTAAAACCCGTTGGGGTTTGACTCCTAAGCGGAAATATGATCCCGCAAATTACCAAGCCCGGGGTAGGAAGAAGCTCCGCCCGTATACCTCCACCCAGTTCCGGCAACAGCAGAGTAGTTCGTCTGTTTTCCGTCAGCCTCTTCCTCCATCTCCTGCTGCTCCTGCACACCCTTCCACCTCTCGGGCTCCTTCATCGGACGACTATGTCACCGTTCTGCTCCCTAAGAGCCAGCTTCCCAGTGCCTCCACCACCTCTCCAGCCTTTAACCAGTCTTATGAGGCTCAAGGCTCTTCCCAGAGTTATAACAGAGGTAGAGGCTACCATCGTGGTTCAAACCAGAACAGAGGTAGAGGTAGATTCTTTCGCAACGGAAAGAACTTCCGAGGCGGACGTGGAGGCAACTCCTCAAACCTATACTGAAGTGCAGCGGGTAGGGGGGAGGCTTTATGCCTTCCGCAACAAATGGAGGTTCAGTCCCTGGGCTTTCAGTATCATCTTCAAGGGACTGGGATGGAGTTGGATTCAAGGACCTCCACCTCCGAACAGATTTCATCAACATTCCACTCCGGACCTAGTCGAATTTGTCCAGGACCTGTTACAAAAGAACGCCATACAAGAAACGAAACACCTGAAGTTTCAGGGTCGGCTGTTCAGTGTCCCGAAGAAGGATTCGGACAAGAGAAGAGTGATTCTAGACCTATCCCTTCTCAACTTGTCCATTCAATGCGACAAGTTTCGAATGCTTACCGTCTCGCAGGTGCGGACCTTACTTCCCCGTGGGGCCGTCACCACCTCTATCGATCTTACAGACGCCTATTATCACGTCCCGATAGCGAGACACTTCCGTCCGTATCTAGGCTCCCGCTTAGGGGACAAAAATTACTCCTTCAAGGTGATGCCCTTTGGGCTCAACATCGCCCCAAGGATCTTCACAAAGTTAGCAGAAGTTGCTGTTCAGGAACTCAGAAATCAAGGGATTCAAGTAGTAGCCTATCTGGACGACTGGCTCATTTGGTCAGACACCTCCCAAAATTGCCTAAAAGCCACTCACAGAGTCATCCAATACCTTCAATCTCTAGGCTTCCAGATCAACTTCAAGAAGACCCGTCTTCTTCCGAAATCAAAGTTCCAATGGCTCGGCCTGCAATGGGATCTTATATCTCATACTCTGTGTCTTCCCAAACCCAAGAGGTTAGAGACTGCAATGAACACCAAACGCTTTCTCAAAGACAAAGTAAGTTCCAGACGACTCCAAGAGAGGATCCTAGGGTCCCTTCAATTTGCTTCAGTGACGGATCTACTTCTGAAGGCAAAATTGAAAGATATCAATCGTGTCTGGCGTTCGAGGGCGAACCGGAAGCTCCGGGACAGGAAAGTCCGCCTTCCTCCCATTCTCTGGGAAAGACTTCTACCTTGGACAAGGGCCAACAATCTGTCAAAGTCAGTTCCCCTTCGATTTCCGCCTCCGAAGTTAATCATTCACACAGACGCATCCCTATCAGGTTGGGGAGGCTATTCTCAGCTCAGGAAAGTTCAAGGTCTTTGGTCTCCCTTATTCCGCCAATTTCACATCAATGTGCTGGAGGCCATGGCAGTTCTTCTAACCCTGAAACGTCTCGCTTCACCCAAGAGACAACACCTTCGTCTGGTTCTCGACAGCGAAGTGGTGGTCCGCTGCCTCAACAGAGGCGGATCAAAATCAGGGCCTCTGAACCATGTTCTAGTAGCCATATTCTCCCTAGCAGCCTCGAACCATTGGCATCTTTCAGCTGTCCACCTGGCGGGAGTCCGGAATGTAGTGGCAGACGCCTTGTCCCGGACCTCCCCTCTAGAATCGGAATGGTCACTCGATCTAAAGTCATTCCGGTGGATTCTCTCTCGGGTTCCGGGTCTCCAAGTGGACCTCTTTGCCACGGAGTCCAACCACAAGTTGAGAGTATATGTGGCTCCCAATCTAGACCCTCAGGCCTACGCCACAGACGCTATGTCACAGAATTGGGACATCTGGGAAAGGATTTATCTCTTTCCCCCGGTGAATCTTTTACTGAAAGTCCTAGACAAGCTGAGATCCTTCAAGGGACGAGTAGCCTTGGTCGCACCCAACTGGCCCAAGAGCAATTGGTATCCTCTCCTGCGAGAGTTGAGACTACATCCTCACCCGATACCCAATCCGGTTCTGTCTCAGATAGTACAAACACGCGTTGTGTACGCTTTCTCAAACATTCAGAGCGCCCTAACTTTATGGACTTCATGAAGTTTGCGGCCATGCATGGTGCCAATATCGATCCTCAAAACACCCTGTTCCTAGAATCAGATAAACGGGATTCCACCATCCGCCAATATGATTCTGCGGTTAAAAAGTTGCCTAAATTTTTGATAGACTCAGACGTACACTGTATGAACTTGAACCTTACAGTCACTTTCTTTAGAACTTTATTAGAATCAGGTCTGGCAGCCAATACTATCACCACTATTAAATCTGCCTTGAAAAAGATATTCCTAGTGGGTTTTAACATAGACTTAACCGACTCTTTGTTAGCTTCAATTCCGAAAGCCTGTGCCAGACTGAAACCGGTTACTCGTCCTACCCCGGTTACCTGGTTCCTTAATGATGTACTCAAATTGGCTTCTGATACCATTAACAGTTCTTGTGATTACATTCCCCTTCTCAGGAAAACACTTTTCCTGGTGAGTTTGGCTTCCGGGGCAAGAATTTCTGAACTGGCAGCTTTGTCAAGAGACCCGGGTCATATTGAGTTCCTTCCTTCGGGAGAGGTCCTTCTTTCACCTAACAAATTCTTTTTTAGCTAAGAACGAAGACCCTCAGAACAGATGGTCCTCCTGGAAAATTGTTCCCCTCACGCAAGATCCGTCTCTGTGCCCTGTTACTACTCTTAGGTCTTATTTATCCCGGACCTCCTCTAACTCCTCGGGGCCTCTATTCGTTAGAGAACAAGGCGGTACCATTACCATTAAAGGGATCAGGCAACAAATTTTGTATTTTATTAAACAAGCTAGCCCTGACTCTTTTCCTCTTGCACATGATATCAGAGCGGTTGCTACTTCAGTGAACTTTTTTCACCACATGAATTTTACGGATCTTTCCAGGTATACAGGGTGGAAGTCACCCTCAGTGTTCAAGAAACACTACCTTAAACATTTGGAAGCCCTTAAATTTCCTACAGTAGCTGCAGGGAGCGTAGTTACCCCCAGGTAACTCATATGTTAATTCCTTGTTATTTTATCTCTCCCCCTTACCTGCCTCATTTATACCCTATTTGTATTCGTTGGTTTCGCACCTGATTACTATTATTATATTTGTAAATTTTTGACTCCTGAGTATCTGTATATATCATCACTCACGGCATTATTATACCTTACCTTTTTTGGTCAATTGTTCTACCAAGTGGATTTATGTTCTTTTTAAGATACCCTTATAGCTGTTTTTGGCACTCATCTCTGATTAAAGCAACTTGTATTTCCCTTATGTTTATATTTTTCCTTTATTTTGCAAGTTTGGTGACATTTCTCTTGTATATATTCACTGGCCGGCACAGGTTCAAGCCCAGAAAAGGGATTTTGACGTAGGAAAAATCTATTTCTGGGCGAGGGACCTGTGCCGCCCAGTGAACCCTCCCAGCTCCTCTCCCTTGGAGTCCCCAAACTTTGGGTGCTAAGGAGTTGGGTTCTGAGCGGATGCAGAGTTGCTGGTGCCGAGTGAGGTTGAACGGCTCTCCTCTATTGGGGTCTTTGTCGTGGATGAATCTAAATAGTGCGGGACCTCTGGATTATACGCCCAATTTTATACCGACACCAATAGGTGAGCGAGCTAGTTAACCTAGCACTCCTTTACATTTTTTCTCTGGTATATTTAGCAGTAAATTACCTAAGAATAAGTGCTAATAGGAGCTTATTCACTGGGCGGCACAGGTCCCTCGCCCAGAAATAGATTTTTCCTACGTCAAAATCCCTTTTTTACCCCTCAATCTGCTCAAAACTACACATTGTTCTAGAAGTTTTATTTCACCTGTGACCAAGAAAATCAAACTATTGTTCTCTAGTCTTGGGTAGTGCCTTAGCCTCTGTACCATGGTCTTCTACTGCCTTGGGTTAGAGTTCTCTTCATCTTGTTTTGTTAAAGTTTTTATAGTTTATATAGGAAATATTTATTTTAATGTTGTTACTGTTCTTAAAATATTCTATTTATTCTTTTTTCCTATCCTCACTGGGTTGCTTTCCTTGTTGGAGCCCTTGGGCTTATAATTTATCCTGCTTTTCTAACTAGGGCTGTAGCTTAGCAAATAATAATAATAATTATTATTATTATTATCAAAACAGCAAAAACTTGAAAATTGACAAAATTTATCGCCCAACCACCAGGCCTGCTTCCGGATGCAACATGCTGCCAAAATTTCATTCTTATTGTTTTTAATTTGCTTTCATTCTTTTTTTATTCCACATTGTAAGCAAATCTAGGAATGAGATTTTTTTTTTTTTTTTCAATATCTGTGCAGTCATTTAAGCCCACAGTTCATTTATCAACATTTGTGACTGATACAGTGATAGGTGTATTAGTATTTTGATTTGATTTTAAGATGAGTAATCTTTGTGCAAACAATATTTCCCCTAACCATTAACAAGTCTGAATGAAAAGGCATAGTGACAGTGTTGCAAGATGGGCGAGACTAAATATCCCTGTTTTGGTCTTTCAAAATTGGTTCATGGCTATCTCCTGAACTTGAGGTACATTCAACAATAGGAATACAGTGGGCCTATAGCATAATAGAAATCTAGATACAAAACAAATATTTGTGAAGAAAAGGTTACGAATTTACTAAAAGAAAAACTTCCTATTTCTTTGCAAACCAATTTTTTTTTCGTTAGTGTGAAGGAAGAAAAATAATATTTGATTATGAGCGAGGATGGATATTTTAGAAAATATATATAAAGTTATGAAAAACAGACGTACATGTGTTGAATGCATGCCGATAACATAATTTTAATTATTTGTGGAGAAAATTCCAAATAAATAGTGAAATTATCTAACATGATAACTGATTCTGTTGTTTTCAAGCTTATTTATTGTCTAATAGGAATTTTTTGGGCTCAAGCCATGGCGTCCTGATGGAAGGTTCCTTTTTGGTAGCTTCCTTGGGTAAATAACTACTAAGATATTCCCAGAGAATTTAACCATAGGTTATCACAGAATTCTAACTTCTGGAGTGAGTATCCTAAAGGTTTCCCTTTTAAGACATCGTATATCAACAGGGGACGCATGTATTAACGCGCCACATAGCTATCTACACCCCGAACAGAGTTAATGCTTCGGTGTGTAAGGGCTGAGAATAGCTGGGAGCCGTTCCATAGCTAATCTCATCCGTGGCTACTTCTGGTACTCGAGACGTAAACAAACGGGCGCCATTGCTTAAATGACGTCACGACCGTCTTCATCCTTTGTTCAGTAGCTCGCCCTACTTAGACGGATTTTCCCTGTGCCTTACTTATCGCTTTGCATCTACGTTATGTCGCTACCTTCGGCCTCGCCTTCTTCTGGAAAGTTGAGTACAAGGTTCCAGTATTGTTTAGTTAAGCTCTGACCGTAAAGTAAATATTACTTTCCGACATATTCGTTGTTTTGTGGCAGAGCTGTGCCTCTACCGGACCCGCCATTTTATGGCGTCGTTGTTGTTATGCATGCCTTATTTAGTTAGCCACAACAACGCTTCCGGCCTCCTTTACTAATCGATAACATTAGTTTTTTTAGTCTTCATAGCTAGGAACTTTTATATCGTGTTTTGACACTTTTTATCGGTCATCGATTGACCTCATACTAGTCGGCTACTATAGCCCCCAGGCCAGAGCGCCTATATATCAGTGTTCATGCATGATTTTATTAGTGATCCTAGGCTAAGTTATGAAGATAGTGGCATTATTTTACAATACTTTCGACTGTGATGCAAGTGTTTTTTCGCCTTCAGGGACCATATAGGGGATAGGTTAGTTAGTGTCCCTTCCTAACCTAACCTACTTGTAGGACCCCTATATGCTTCCTTCATCCCCCTGCCCTTGGCATTCCCTCTGTTTAGCCTTGATTCCCTTACTAAGTAAAGGGATCAAGCGCCTAACGGAGTATATTATCGCCTCTCAGTCCTCCCTAAGGGAATGAACCCCCCTTAGGATTGCGTCCGAGAGTGAGGAACGGCTAGCCCTTCCTCTATGGCTAGGACTAGTCTATGACTGTCCTGCGATAGCGATATGTCTTCTATCTTTCCTAGTTCAGGGCTCTTAGCCCTGCTCTAGGTTAGGTTTTGGAAAGGTTATTCTGTCCCCTGCTGAAACTGTACCCGTGCACCGTTTCAGCCAGGCTGCCTTATCTTAGGTTAGGGAGTGTCCTCCCTTTCCCTAGTGGCCGCTCTGGTACAGAACCCCTTCCATGGAAGACTCTTCTCTTCTCCCCTCCCCACCTATCTCTTGTATAGCCTAGCCTACACATAGGTTAGTCTATACCCATCTGTCCCCTGTCCTACAACTCCTCCTTAGGGTGGAGTGATAGGGCTACCTTGAGCTTCTATGTGCAGTCCGCTGTGGTACATATACCCTTCATAGTGTCCTATGGGGTTAGCCACTGGATGTGTTCTATATGTAGAGGTCTCCCCCTCTTTGGGTGTCCCCTAGCCCTCCCTTGGGCTACCCTAGCTCCCGGTCCTCTGAGACCCCTGCTTCTGGGTGATAGAGCCAGCCTCTATCATGGGTACACCCTCTCAGGGGGAGATGTCTGGGAGTCCATGACTGGACTTCTTACATCCCTCCCCCTGTCTCTCTCACTATCCGGGTGCCGGTCCCTTGCCGCCTCCACTGTCGGCGATACCCACCTCCTACCTTGGTGACTCTCCCCTTACCCTCATGCCGCCAGCCCCCCGCGTGCCGGGGGGACTGCCGACCGCCGCCGGCTCCTGCCGATGGCTCTCCTCCTTCCTCCTAGCTTCGCCGTCCGCCTGCCGGTCGGCCACCGGAGTGCCGGCATCCACTGCCGGCAACCTGGTTCAGCTATAACCATCCTTGTCCCAGTCACCAATCCGCCATCCTCCGACTGCCGGAGCCGCCGCTCCTCTGCCGGCGTGCCTCCGTTGTTCCGGCGGCCGCCACCCTGGTATTACTCTTGACTTATATATTGTCTGTTCTAATGCCAGAAACTCTGCTGGAGCGGCCTCCGGCGTGCCGGAGGTCTGCCGGAACCCCCCCGGAGGCGTCAAGACTACTTGCACCCCCTTCTCCTAGCTATCATATGAATACTGATAGCCCTACACTGCAAACAGATGGCCTGTTTACGCTCTTAGATCAGTGCCTTGGTACTGTTCTATTAGTAATCATGCTGTCTCTTTGCATTCTTCAAAATTCCAGCATGCTGCGTGTATCTTAGCGCGGCTGGTTGCCGGAAGCAGTTACCCTAAGGGACCTGTTAGCCCCCTAATTTGGGACTGAGTGGCCTCGGTCCCAAACTTATCCTTGGCATTTTCCATGGAATTCCATTGCCCTATGGACTTCTAAGGAATACTATCCTGTGCCTTCGGCCATCTCGGATTATCCAAGGATAAAGCTTGCGGTAGCCAGCCGGGCGGGATGCATGGAGTATGTTTTCTTTACTACTTCAATCTCTATGCATCACACCCTTCATTAAGTTAAAAATTAATGATTAATATTAACTTAGATTAAGAGCCATTCTTATAACTCCCCCCATACTCATTTTTTCTTTCTTCCACAGGAGGAGCAGATGAAGTGTGACTTCGACTTCTGCGCTGTGAAATGCCCGCACTTCTACGGGCATACGGCTTGCAGGACTCACGCCCCTTGTGCTAACAAGAAAGGGGATTTGAAATTCTGGGACCCGCTGAACTGTACGGTCTGCCAGGCTCACATAGCTGATGGCTTCCATAACTCTCCCTCAGCGGAGATCAGGGACACTTCTCGAGAGAAGCTACGCAAATGGGTGCGTGGCTTCCAGAAGAATGCCACCGGACCATACCTGGCCACTGAAGAATTGAGGTCACTTCTGTTCCCAAAGGCCTCCCCTGATTCTGTGGTGCCCAAGGATTTGATCCCCACTGTCCAAATTACGGTGGAACCTGATGTAATCATGGCCCAGTCCATGCACGATTGCCGACTAGATTCCGATGATGACGAACACATGTCGGATGTCTCGGAGGGTACGGAGAAGATCCTCATGGCTCAAGGAGCTGAAGATGAAGAAGACCAGGTGGAATACGCCGAGTTGGAGCAAGAGGTCGCTCCTCCTTCCATCTCCGCCCCTACTCCTACACCGACGGAAGTGTCTCTCCCGTCTACCTCCACGACCCCGGAACCCTCATCATCCACTCAGGAAATGCTCCGGTTGATTAAAGCCGTCATGGACGACAAGTTAAAGGAGAATCAGGAGTTCATCAGGTCTATGATAGGATCCAAAGAACCGAAGAAGATCTCGGTTAAGGATCTCCCCGCTTGCTCTCATGCCAACCCATGGAGGTATGCTGAGCATATGGTGATAGCGACCGGCAGAATCTTTGTCAGCGACAAGATCGGCTCGGTCCCCCTGGAAGATGTGGAATTCTTCCCCAATTTTGAGGCCTACCCGGACTGTTACGTCCGACTTCGCTCTGAACCTGCCTCTAAAGAAGAGACCGAACCGAAAGAAGAGATAGTGTTCGATCTCGCGAAGGCCCAGGCTATGCTAGCCAACACGTTCAAGAGTAGGGGTTTTACCTGCTCTAAGCTTCCGGCCCTGAGCAAGAAGCACCCTACCTACGTCGCACCTGAAGATGCGGTACTTCCATTCATGGAAAAGGCCTTCGCTGCGTGCCTTAAAGCTGTGGAAGAGGGGAAAGCCTGCCCTGCACTGGAGGAGTGCAGACCCTTCTCCATAGTTACTCCCCCTGACGCTCGACACTGGAAGGATATCCAGCATACTTTCGTCGTGGGAAAGCTAGATCCTGACGTCGCCGGACGTCAGTTTAATGAAGACCTCCCGAAGCTCAACGATCACCTCCTTCGTCGGGAACAAGATACGAAGGAGAGGCTCGCAGCATCCATGTCCCACCAAGTCCAACTTGAAATTATGGCCTGTGACACCAGAGTACCAGACCACTACATGGTACTTGCCAAATCCCATATGGCAACCCTGATGAAGGACTTGTACCACTTCATGAAGGCTCGGAGAGCCTGTCGTGAATTCGTGTTCGCAGGTGCCACTGTGAAACACGAACCCCGGAGGCTGATTTCCTCCAACATCTGGGGCAAACACCTCTTTCCTTCTGACCTTGTGAAGGAGATCACTGACAAAGCCGCCACGGAGAATAGGAACCTTCTCCACAAATGGGGCATGTCAAAGAAGAGAAAACCCTCTCAGGACGACGGACCTCAACCTAAGAAACCCCAGCAACGTCAACCAAGACGTCAGTTTCCGGGACCCGCTACCTCCCAAGTGGCAGCTCAGCCACAACAGACCTTTCAACTGGTCACCCAACCGGTGTTGTCACAGTCACCGGTCTTCACCCCTGCTTTCGAGCAACAGACGACTACCTTTCGTCCCAAAGGTAGAGGCTCGAACAGAGGTGCAGGCAGAGACGCGTCTCGCCGTCCCTCCAGAGGCAGAGGAGGAAAGGGAGCTAGCGGCCAAGGCAGCAAGCCCTCGGGACACCAGAAGCAATGAAGTGCTTCTGGTGGGAGGAAGACTCCGCCAATTCCAGGATCGTTGGACCTTCGATCACTGGGCACACAGCATCGTCAAGAAGGGTCTAGGCTGGAGTTGGACTCAACCACCCCCAACATTCCAGCAGTTCTTCCAACAATCAACCCCCCTTCTGGAAGAATATGTCCTAGATCTCTTGAACAAGAAGGTGATAAGGAAGGTAAAGTCCACCAGGTTCCAAGGAAGACTGTTTTGTGTCCCCAAGAAAGACTCCGACAAACTCAGAGTCATTCTGGACTTATCCCCCCTCAACAAGTTCATAGCGAACAACAAGTTCAAGATGCTGACTCTTCAACAAATAAGGACCCTTCTGCCTCGAGGTTCCTACACGGTCTCCATAGACCTGGCGGATGCCTACTGGCACGTTCCAATGAACCATCACGCTTCCTCCTACCTAGGATTTCGACTCCAAAGGAAAACTACGCCTTCCGGGCCATGCCCTTCGGCCTCAATGTGGCCCCTCGGATCTTCACAAAGCTGGCGGACGCCATAGTACAACAGCTCCGCCTCCGAAACGTCCAGGTGATGGCCTACCTCGACGACTGGCTAGTTTGGGCTCCATCGCCCGAGGATTGTGTAAAATCCTGCAACAAAGTCACCCAGTACCTAGAACACCTGGGATTCAAGATAAACGAGAAGAAATCTCGCCTCTCTCCAGCTCAGAAGTTCCAGTGGTTAGGAATCCAATGGAACCTTCAGTCACACCGCCTTTCCATCCCCCAGAAGAAAAGGAAGGAAATAGCAGGGTCTGTCAAGCGACTACTAAAATCCAAACGGATTTCAAGACGCCAGCAGGAACGAGTTCTAGGCTCTCTACAGTTCGCCTCAGTAACAAACCCAGTGCTTCGTGCACAGCTAAAGGATGCCGCGGGAGTCTGGAGACGTTCTGCATCCATCGCTCGAAGAGACCTCAAGAGACGGCTCCCAAACAGACTTCGACTTCTCCTCAAGCCGTGGTCGGAAGCAAAGGCCCTGAAAAGGTCCATTCCTCTTCAACACCCACCTCCATCACTCAACATCCACACGGACGCTTCGCTGGAGGGTTGGCGAGGTCACTCCCACCAAAAACAGGCTCAAGGCACCTGGTCTCCCCTGTTCAAGACGTTCCACATCAACATCTTGGAGGCCATGGCGGTCCTTCTAACTCTGAAGAAACTATCCTCGCCTCCCTCGATCCACATTCGTCTAACCCTAGACAACTCGGTGGTAGTCCGATGTCTCAATCGCCAAGGCTCAAGATCGCCCCAGATAAATCAGGTGCTTCTCCCAATCTTCCGTCTGGCAGAGAAGAAGAAGTGGCACCTGTCTGCAGTTCACCTACAAGGATTCCGCAACGTGACAGCGGATGCTCTATCTCGAACAAACCCGATAGAGTCGGAATGGTCTCTAGACGCAAGATCATTCTCCTTCATCTCTCACCAAGTCCCAGAACTTCAGATAGATCTTTTCGCAACGAGCGACAACAATCAACTTCCTCGGTATGTGGCCCCGTACGAGGACCCCAAGGCAGAAGCAGTGGATGCCATGTCACTGGACTGGAACAGATGGTCCAAGATGTACCTGTTCCCTCCCACCAACCTTCTGCTGAAAGTCCTCTCCAAACTGAGAACCTTCAAAGGGACAGCGGCCCTAGTGGCTCCCAAGTGGCCCCGGAGCAACTGGTACCCCTTGGTCCTGGAGCTGCAGCCCAAGCTGATCCCTCTCCCGGGCCCAGTTCTCTCCCAACAAGTACAGAAGTCGACTGTCTTCGCTTCATCATCGAAAATCAAGGACCTTCATCTCATGATTTTCTCTCCCTAGCCGCAAAGAAGAGGTTTGGGATCTCGAAGAAAAGTCTAGACTTCCTCGAGGAATACAAGACCGAATCCACAAGACGGCAATACGAATCATCCTGGAGAAAATGGGTCTCTTTCGTCAAGACAAAAAATCCTAAAGAAATCACAATTGATTTCTGCATGTCCTTCTTCATTCACCTTCATGGACAAGGATTAGCAGCCAATACGATTTCAACCTGCAAATCGGCCTTGACCAGACCAATTCTGTATGCCTTCCAAATTGATCTGTCCAGCGACATCTTCAATAAACTACCGAAAGCATGTGCTCGTCTACGCCCAGCACCCCCACCGAAACCGATCTCCTGGTCATTAGACAAGGTACTCCATTTCGCCTCCAACTTGGATAATGATTCATGCCCTCTCAAGGATCTGACTCAGAAAGTTATATTTCTCTTTGCTCTTGCTTCGGGAGCCCGAGTCAGCGAAATAGTGGCATTATCAAGAGAAGAGGGTCACATCCTGTTTACTGATACAGGAGATATTACCCTCTCCCCTGATCCGACGTTTCTCGCCAAAAATGAATTACCCACCAAAAGATGGGGCCCCTGGAGAATATGCCCCCTGAAGGAAGATGTCTCTTTATGCCCAGTAGAGAGCCTCAAGATCTATCTTCGCAGAACTTCGAACTTTGGTGGAGGCCAACTCTTCAAAGGAGAAACATCGGGCAGCGACCTGTCACTGAAACAATTAAGAGCGAAAATCACCTACTTCATTCGCAGAGCGGATCCTGACAGTACACCCGTCGGTCATGATCCTAGGAAAGTTGCATCATCTCTGAATTTCTTTCAGAGTATGGACTTTGAAAGCCTTAAAAGCTTCACAGGCTGGAAGTCCTCGCGCGTTTTCTTTAAACATTATGCGAAACAAGTGCACGAAGTCAAACATTTTGTGGTAGCCGCAGGTAGTGTTATGAAACCTGCACCTAACTCTGCATAGAACAGTGAGTTACTTGGGACTCTAACTCTTCGGGTGCCTATGTTGACCCTCGAGCGATACATAGTGATGTCGAAAACACTTAGTGCTTTTATAACTGTTCTTATCCCAGGTGAAATGTCATAGTTGTCACACAAGTGCCGCATGCCCTGAGCATGATGTGTTTTAATCAAAGACTAACGTTCCTCGAGAACGAGTGCCTACTAATAAATTTGAAATTCCTTTTCAGATTCAAGAGCATGTCTTTATTACTATGTACATTATAATTACTGTAAATGAACTTTACTTATTGCTGCAATTCATTTAATTTCTGCATTTGTGAAATAAAAATTCCTATTTTATTACCTGTGCGTCTCAATCAGCTCCTACTTACTATGAAATACATGCCTGTCATAGTTTTATTATCCCCTTTTCCTTATGGTTCATGGAGAAATTAAGATACTAACTCTTAATCTATATTCACTCTGATTATGTAATGTTCCAATACTAATACTTACTCTTCATACCCTGGAGATGAAACTAACCTTCTCAGCACACAGTGTCCAACCACCACTGGTCTGCTTTTCAGAATGTTCCTATACGAATGCCAAACATTCAGCTTCGTCTCCAAGTTCTTCAAGTTCTTCTATCAGGGTGAATAGCCCTTCAATACCACTTTGACGTCGGCATGGCCCGTGGGAACTTCACTGCCAAGGGGGGCAGGAAGATTCTTCCCTACGGTTCTTTACTAAGATTACTATGCTATTTTGTCAATGCCCTTGGCACTTACTAATAGGGGAAAATCTACCATGATACATTGATTCTCTGGTATTCTTCCATCAGGACGCCATGGCTTGAGCCCAAAAAACGGATTTTGAGCGAAGCGAAAAATCAATTTTTGGGTGAGATAGCCATGGCGTCCTGATGGACCCTCCCTGCTACTTCGTCCAGTTTTTAGGTCCCTGCTCTGCTGTATCATGGTGATCGGCAAGCAACTGTCTTCAGGATGAAGACGGTCGTGACGTCATTTAAGCAATGGCGCCCGTTTGTTTACGTCTCGAGTACCAGAAGTAGCCACGGATGAGATTAGCTATGGAACGGCTCCCAGCTATTCTCAGCCCTTACACACCGAAGCATTAACTCTGTTCGGGGTGTAGATAGCTATGTGGCGCGTTAATACATGCGTCCCCTGTTGATATACGATGTCTTAAAAGGGAAACCTTTAGGATACTCGCTCCAGAAGTTAGAATTCTGTGATAACCTGTGGTTAAATTCTCTGGGAATATCTTAGTAGTTATTTACCCAAGGAAGCTACTAAAAAGGAACCTTCCATCAGGACGCCATGGCTATCTCACCCAAAAATAGATTTTTCGCTTCGCTCAAAATCCGTTCTTTGGGTCGGATTAAAAGCTTCGTTAATCCTTTGTTTGCCGGGAGGGATAATAGTTAATCTGCAACAACATAATAGTTAAACTGTCGATCTACTCCCACTACCATCTGTTCAGAATTCGTGCCCTCATTAACAGAAACAATCTTTTTGCTATTTGTTATAGATTTTGTGTCTTCCCAATTTCATTTTACATATATCCTGTATTTCATAAATATGAAACCTTCGAATAAAATTTCCCAATTGATTTTAGTATTATTTTCCCCTTTTTACCCTCTTGGACTCAAAATTTCCCAAAAACGTTAATTTTCCTCCAACTGGCCACATTATGACTGTCAGTGGTAAGGGCTTTATATACACCAGAGTATTAGTACCCTCATTAATAGAACCGATTTTTCTACTATTTGATAGAGATTTTGTAGCTTCTCCCATTTAAGTATCGTGCTTTACATAAATGCGAAACCGAGTAAACTTTCTCTGTTGATTTCGAAGTTTTCTTCTCATTTTCCTAAAACAGGGAAATTTTCCTCTATTCTGTTTTAATGTTAATATTTTATTTTAATTGTTCATTACTTAAGTCGTTTTTTTTCCTTATTTCCCTACTAGGATCCTATCGAGACACTATACTTTAACATCATCTGTTATTATTACCTGGCCTTACTAATCGAGAAAGTTATTTACTGCTAGCCGAACATAACGCTATCCTCGGGTAGCTATCTCCGGGTAGAAAGATTTCAGTACAAATACCTCCAGATAAACAAATCTGAAAGCATCGTCTGCAACTACCTGGCCTTACTAGTCGATAAACATTTCTTATGTCCAGGTAGCTATCTTCGGATAGAAAGATTGTACCCTTATATACAGCACCATCTAGATACTCAATAGTAGTACAGGAGGAAGGATACCTTGATGACGGCTCCCCTTATATTTTTGCCACTTCCCCCCCCCCAAGAGAAAACGCTATTCGGGGTGAAGATTGCTGTGTCGTATCAAGATATACGTTGATGTACCTTACATATATATTTATTTATAATAGAATGATAGAGTATAACTGGCTGTTATTAGTAATGTAACAAAGTGCTTGTTTAAAGTAAACCAGTTTTATTAATATGTTGTTATATTGGGTTGTTAATCATTTACCAAAGAGCAATTAACATTTACCTCTGGCTATGTAAATACTTATCTCGAGAGTCTGTATATAGATATTGTATTAACAGGATTACTGTAACTTCGGCTAAAGAAAATAAAGAAGGTTTAAGGACAACGGTATTATCTCTTCAGTATTCCACCAAGTACAATTGGGATATAACAAATGGTAGCAGAGACGTCATCGAATCTCGGACCTGGACATCGAGATTAACAAGTGTTTTCTTGTGATTAATAAGTTCCGAAAGTTTTGTGAAAATTTTTGTAAAGTCTAAAATGCCAGAAAACATGGAGTAAAACACCCTTACCGCGGGGGTGGAGGGGTCAACCATCAGCTATGTTTAGAAGAAGAAAGGAACTTGAACTTTTCCCGCCAAAAAGCTCCCCCTAAGATGATATCCGGAGTGTAAGGTTCCTCGTGTAGGAAGAAGACAACAAGAGGTATTACTTATATTACCAGTATTACTTCTTCTATTGAAAAGTTGACGCTGGTTGACATAAGTTGACGCTTCAAAGAAAATTCTGAGTGAGAAGTTTTACACCCAAGAAAATTTACGAGACCTCTAGTATGCGTGTATTTTTTTCTTATAATTTTCAAATTTAAACATTTCGAAAATTTAAGCTGAAGGTTACCCTGAAAATTCCCGTGGTGTTTAAAAAAAAAAAAATTAAATTAAAATGGATGTTATGTACAGAGGAAGCATGGACTTGAACAAAGAGATTTGTGAACTTGAAAAATATGGTCATATTCAGAAAACCGATGGTAGTTTTGTCTTTCATCATTGTAAAAATTGTGGAGGACCTTTGCTTGGCCACATAAAGGATGAAAATGATTGTGACCCAAATAGGAAATGGAACCAGGATGAAATAGATAGGATAGAAGATATTTTATCTGCACATGGAATGTTTTCTGTAAATGTGGCACGAATGGACACAAGAAAAACAGCTATTAAATGTGATATATGTGAAAAGAATTTCATGAACAGGATGGAAAAGGAGCAGCATATCAAAATTATGCATAAAGATATTTCGACAAGTGTGGTAAAAGAAGGTGCTTATGATTTAACAGCAATCATTACAATGGGAAAAACTATTGGTGAAGAAATTGCCAAAGGATTGGAAGCGAAAAGATCAACACAGATTACTAAAGCGAAACCTCCTCCAATCTGGGTTGGTCAAACTTTTGAAAAGTTTTTTCAAGAAGTAGAAGCGTGGAATACCTCGAACAAGGATGATGATTTTACGAAGTATACTGATTTAGTAGAGAGCCTAAAGAAAAATAATAATATCAAAGATTATGTTGTTTCTGTACTATTGGATAAAACATCTGAAGCTTTAAACAAAAATGTAGCAGCAGTTTTGGAAATTCTTAAGCAAAAGTATGCAAAAACTACAGCCGAGAAGTGTATTGATGTTCTCAAGTCAATCTTGGAATTTTCCGTAAAGGAAGAGGATACTAATGAAACTTACTGGGACAAGTTTGAAGTCTTGATCTGTGATTGTATAAGAGAGGAAGTTACTGTACATTTGTATTACTTGTTAGGTGTTATGATGGTAGAAAAAGCATATGATCGGGGGAATATTAATGCAGAAGAGAAAAGAAGACTGATGGATGCTATGGAGACACATGATGGAACTGATAGGAGACCCAGAGAAGACAATGAAGTTTTTAATCTTCTAAAGATCGAATACAGAAAGTTAAAAATCGAAAATAATAGAAATATTAGAACTAAATTTTCAGGATCATCTGAGAATTTGTCTTCGGTTCACTATGGCGAAAATAGAAGTAGATGGCAAAGATGGCAAAATTTTAAGCAAAGGCCTGATTTTCATAGATTTCGCAGATCAGATTCTAATCCAGGATTTTGGAGGACTCAGTCTGGAACATATAGGAGAGCTCCCTCACGGACACCATCAAGACCAGGATCATCTTCGAGGCAGTCGTCCAGTTTTAGACAATACTCCAATGGTAGGCCATTTTCAAATGGAAGATCATCTTCTAATAGTAGGCCTGTGTCAAATGATCAGAAACAGCAGCAAAATTTGACTGAAAGAGTGATTAAGGTCGAAGAAAATGTAGCAAAAATCTTGGAAAAGATTGAAGAAATGTTGAAGAAAGGAAAGAATGTGAATTTTGTAAGTATGGAAGAAGTATCAGAGATCATTGATGTAGATATCAGTGATGTAATGTTTGCTAAAGAAGTTACCGAAGTAGGAGCTCTGATTTTGGATACTGGTTGTCTAAGTAGCTTAGTTGGAAAAAGTTGGCTAGAAAAATATCTGAAGAAGAATGGTATTACGAAAGAAAATTTGCATAAAAGGAGATGTTTCCAAAAATTCAGATTTGGTCGAAGTAAAATATATGAAAGTAAAGAAATTATAGAAATACCAATAACAATAAAGGAATCTGAAAAATCTGATGCTTTCAGAAGGATTTTGCTTGGAGCTTTTGTGCTGGATGCTGAAAATGTGCCATTGTTGTGTGGTAGAAATACTATGAAAAAATGGAAAATGGATCAAAGTATGCATAGAGATAAAGTGACAATCAACGACGACACAACCCGTGAGTTCGAATGTATGTATACTGCAGGAGGTCATATGGTTCTTCAGCTGTATGAGGATAGAGCATTTTGGACTACAGACGCCACTGTATTTTACTTGAAGAAGGAAGTAGATATAGAGAGTTATGAGAAGGTGAAGAAGATTCATGAAGTAACCAACCACAAGAATGAAAATCAACTACTTCATGCATATAGGAATGCAGGAAAACTTAATGAGAAAATGCGAGAAACAATAAAAGAAGTATGTGAAAATTGCAATATATGTAAAAAATGCAAGAGATCCCAGGGCACTCCTAAAGTTGCATTACCAATAGTTTCTGATTTTAATCAGATTGTAACCATGGACTTGAAACAATATGGAGAGACTTATGTATTATGGATGATCTGTTCCTTCACCAGATTTATTCAAGGAGCTGTTTTGAAGGATAAAACCGCCGAGTCAGTGGTTGAATCTCTCAACACAGCATGGAACTGGAGGTTTGGGTTCCCTTCTCAAGGATACTGGGCAGATAACGGACCAGAGTTTAAGAACCACGAAGTTAAC
Organism: Palaemon carinicauda; assembly: GCF_036898095.1. Classification (NCBI taxonomy): domain Eukaryota; kingdom Metazoa; phylum Arthropoda; class Malacostraca; order Decapoda; family Palaemonidae; genus Palaemon; species Palaemon carinicauda. The sequence goes on from NC_090729.1 coordinate 90,292,192, forward strand.
GAGTTTGCTTCAAAACTAGGTTTTGAAGTAAAATTTGGTCCAAATTACTCACCCTGGAGCAATGGAATAAACGAACGTAACCATTATTCTGCAGATATGACAGTGAAGAAAATTCGAGAGGCAGATAAGAAAATTGATTTAAAGAAAGCTGTAAAGATGGCTGCTTGGACTCATAATACAAACACCAGTATTTTAGGATATAACCCTATGCAATTGGTGACAGGAAAGGCTGTAACAATACCTGGAATTTCTACAGGAAATGTCGCCACTGAGTCAATGTTTGACAGTGAGAATGTGAAGTTAATGATCGAGAGACATCACATGATCACCAAGCAATTCAGGGAAGCTGAATATTCTTCAAAGCTGAAAAGGGCTTCCCAACAGCAAAACAATAAATTTAATAACATCATTTACAAAGAGGGGGATATGGTATTTTATCAAGATAAGATGAAAAAAGCCTGGTGTGGTCCAGTAAAGGTTTTCACACACAGAGGAAGAGATGTTTACATCTGGGCGAATGGCGATTTAAAGAAAGTAGCCAGTTGTAAAGTACAACTTTGCTCTCAAAGAAATATTCCCACGGAAATTTCAAGAGAAGTAAGCAACGAAGCAAAAGCAGTGGACTCTACTCCTAAAATGGCAGGAGAAGAGAAAATATCAGTGGATCCTCCAGCCAGTAATCTAAGAATGAAGACAAGATCTCAAGATGATAAAGAGGAGACTGAGAAGGATTTCATTGGAGCATTCTGGTTGACTTCAGAAAAAACCGAGTGTTTTTGTGAGGAAATAACAAGTTATGTAGTGGAATTACCTGTTAAATATCACAAGATGCCAGAAGTGTTAGAAGCAAAGAAGAAAGAATATGAAAATTTGTTACATTTTGACACTTTTGAAGAGGTGGAAGATGTAGGGCAAGAAAAGATAGGCAGCAGATGGGTGATCACGAAAAAGGAGAAACATGACGGACAAAAAACTGATTACAAAGGGAGAATTGTCGCCAAGGGATTTCACGAAAAAGAAAAACCCCAATCTGATTCACCAACAGCTATGCGGGAAAGCATGAAAGTCTTCTTGTCCTTGGCTGCAAATGAGAATTTTGAGCTTCAGTCTATCGACATCAAAGCAGCATTTTTGCAGTCAAACATACTTAACAGGAATGTATTTGTAGAACCTCCAAAGGATTTGAAAAAAGAAAACATTATTTGGAAACTCAGAAAACCATTATATGGATTGGATGATGCCACTAGAAAATTTTGGCTGAAAGTTCAGCAGATTTTCAAGGAAGAAGGTCTGAAGACTGTGAGTGGAGATGAGGCATACTACTATCAGCAGAGTGAAGGAAATCTAATTGGTATGATACTTACTCATGTAGATGACTTTTCGATAGCTGGTACAAAAGAATTTGTAAAGAAAGTAACAAACTTGTGTAAAGAAAAATTACAAGTTTCAAAGATAGAAAAGAATAAATTTAGGTTCACAGGGATAGATATCATCAAAACAGAAACTGGAATAACAATCTCAATGGATGATTATGCGAGGAGTCTTGAGAAAGTGGAAGATATCAGGAAAGGAAAAGCTGGTGAACCTTTGACTAGTCAGGAACTGAAAGTATTTCGCAAGTATGTAGGAAAGTTTAGCTGGTTAGCAGCCAATACAAGACCTGAACTTTCTATCACAGCATTGCAGATGTCCAAGAAAAATAGTAGTGCTACATTGAAAGATCTTAAAAAGGTAAATTTTGTGATAGATAAGATAAATGAGAGGCCAAATAAAGTAGAATTTACAAGAGTTGATAAAAAAGAATATTTGAAGATATATGGATTTACAGATGCTTCCTTTAGTACACATGAGAGAAGCATAAGTGGCAATCTGATTTTACTAGGAAGTAAGAGAAATGGACGTGTGGTCCCTATTTACTGGAAGTCAAAGACTATCCAGAAGGTATGTCATTCTGCAAAGGCGGCTGAAACCAGAAGTATGACCAAGATTATTGATAACACTCAGTTTTTTGCGAGTCAGATTGAACAGTTATTATTTGGTCAGTATGGAAAGAAAATTCCAATCAAATTGTTCACAGATTCAATACCCCTGCTAGAATCTGCTGGGAGTACCAAGCAGGTTGAGGAAAGGCTTCTCAGGAACAGCGTACAGGAGATGAAAGACATGTTGACCGAGGGCTGTATTGAATCTTACAGTTGGCTGGATGGAAAGAAAGACATGATTGCAGATGTTCTAACAAAAGAATGCAAATGGAATGAAGATCTTGAGATGATAATGCAGGAAAATAAATTTAAGTTTGCAAGTAACGAGTATAATCTTGTGAAATACAAAGATGGAGAGATCATGTTAATTAACAAGACTGAAAAGCAGGGAAAGGAGTAGTAACACTTTTACTGCTTAGATCATACCTGCATTAGCTATTCAGAATTGGTTTTGCCTGATGTCTGGTGCAGTATAAAATTATGTAATAATGTCATAGCATGTCTTTGTGAAGTATCTTATGTTATGCCTGTTTGAGTACCAGACTTTGCTTTTGAATATTAATATATAATATTCTCTAGTAAGTTTTTATATAGAGGAAAAATAGTTTTATGAGCACTATTTAGATTTTGGATAAAATGTAAATACATGTACATACCTATGTTATCTGATTCAAAAAAAAAAAAAAAAAAAAAAAAAGTCCCCGGAAATATGATGTACCTTACATATATATTCATTTATAATAGAATGATAGAGTGTAACTGGCTGTTATTAGTAAAGTAACAAAGTGCTTGTTTAAAGTAAACCAGTTTTATTAATATGTTGTTATATTGGGTTGTTAATCATTTACCAAAGAGCAATTAACATTTACCTCTGGCTATGTAAATACTTATCTCGAGAGTCTGTATATAGATATTGTATTAACAGGATTACTGTAACTTCAGCTAAAGAAAATAAAGAAGGTTTAAGGACAACGGTATTATCTCTTCAGTATTCCACCAAGTACAATTGGGATATAACATACGTCCCCTGAAATTATGCGATATCCTTAAGAGAAAATTTAAGGATATTCGCGCCAGGAGTTAGAATTCTGGAGACCTAACGGTTAATTCTGATGTTGTAAGATATTAGCTTCCTTGTTTCGTGTTTTACTGTTCCATCAGTGAACACAAACTCTCTACATGCTCTCCTAGCCGTCATAAAGGCATAAAGGTCCTTCACGAAGATAGCCATATGAATTTTGGCTATGACCATGAGCATGTCTGGGGAACTTTCGTAGGTTGAACACAACTCTATGTAGTTTTGTAGAGAAAGGGATGTCGCAAGTCTGTCGTTTGACTCCTGTTCATTACACAAGAGCCACTCAGACAATTTAGGGAGACATACCTTGAATTGTCGACTTGCGACGTCCTTGTCTAATTTTCCTACTGAAAATGTCAAATGGACTTCCTTCCAATCCTTTTCCTGTCCGGGAAAAGCTGGTGACAGAGGCTTGCACTCATCGAGTGTGGGACATGGCTTACCCGCCTCTACCGCTTTGGCAACAGAAGTAAATGCCTTCCCCATAAAGGGGAATGAGAGTGAAGTAGGAGCAAGAAAGGAAGGGTGTCCGTTATTCAATGAGAATACCTTCGACTCTGAATAACCCGCCTTTTTTAGACTATCTGAAAGGATAGTCTGTGCCTTATCATGGTCGAGAATCAAGACCTCCTTTGGTTCCGTTCCTTTCCTTGACTTTGGTTCGTACTTCAGTCGAACCCAACAATTAGGGAAAGCATCAAAGTCTGGCCAGAATTGAATTTTGTCCAAAGGAACAGCACCTATTTTCTCTGAGATGCAGATTGCCATTTGAATTCGGCATCTGCTCCGCGAACCTCCAGGGATTGGTTATGGAGCATGTTGGTAGGTCTTGAATCATGGGTCGTTTGACTGACCCCTGGGAAGTGACAAGAGAAACTTTACGAGGATTTATCTTGCGTTTTACTTCCTGCTTTTCGTTTTGTCTACGAAAGCTCTCTATTTGATTCTTCAGCTGGATACATAATTGTACCACATTATCCAATAGAGGGGTAGAAGACGAAGATGTCGACATCGATGGCTCTAAAGCCGGCACAGGCGGAGGAAATTCCGACGCAACATTTTCCTCTTCTACCTTGGGGCATTTCTTGCCCTCAATCCCAAAGGTTTTCTGGCCGTCAGGGGATGTAGTTAGCTCCTGAGGCACTACTGTTTCCTCACTTGCTTCCGGAAATAGTAGCTTACGCATCCCGTCATTAGGTAGGAAAGGTCCCAGAGAGATCTTTTGAAAGCCTCTCACCCAGTTGTGTAATTTATATTGAGCTGTATCCCTAGTCTCTGTAGACTTGGGATTTTCAAAACCTTCGGACATTAATGTCCGACATATATTGCAAACCTGTGGGTTCCAATAATGTAGGGATCCGGAAATAATATTGCAGGGGGCATGAAACCTGCAAGTATTATGACCGTAAAAATACTTACTCTTGGCCTTGCAGAGGACTGCAGCACAAGGTATCTGGTGTTCCTCCTGTAAAGAAAGGAAAACCAAATGAGTATACAATGGATTATCTCCTTGACAATCAACATGCAAATGTCCTTTACAATAGAGTAGCTTAGGATAGTAAGCTATAAAGGGATAGTAGGAGATACATACTTGTGTACCCCTGTGAGCAAATGCTGTTGCCTCCCCTCAGTATTAACTACATGGAGATTTCTCTATAGAGTAACTCCAAGTAGAAGGACCTTTACCCCTAGGGGTAGAGAAGTATCAAATCACTGTCCCAAAATAATATTAATACTGTGGGGTCAGGATGAATGATTCTCGATCAGAATATTGAAGAAAACTATTCATTCAATATATGAACGGTACCAGCAGAATGCTCGTACAAGGGTACCCAAGGTATGTCAGAAAATACTACTGTATCACGGTACTGTAGTTTCCTAATTGCAGCAAGTCTATATTGCAATTTACTGGGTACTGTACATCATATATTGTAGTCTAGTCATCATGCTGCCTTCATAGTAGCATATGACAGTAGGGTCCATCTAGCAGGAAGCCAGCTGGACTAGGAAAATAAAGACATATATTTGTATATCCCACTCAGCCTATTTGCTATAGTCTTCTACAATATTAAAATCTAGAGTTTCCTGATCAGGGAGACTCAAGGAAAAAGGCTGCACCCTTTAAGGGTTAGGAGTGTATTAATATTGTAGGGTAATTCTAATACTGCTTTCTAATCAGGATATTGAAGAAATCACATTCATTCAATATAGGATTGGGCTCAGCAAATGCCTGTGTTGGATTTCCAAAATATATTGAAAATAACTACTAGTATAAACTATATAGTAGTTTTCTATCTGCTGTATATTCTATAATGCAGATATACTGGCTACCTGTATAAAATATACAGTAGTTCAGCCGGCATGTAGCCGGCATAGCTAGGTCTTGCCGGCATACCCGGCATGCTAGCTAGAGAGATAGCATGGAAAAAAGGCTACTCCTTACTGTGAATGTATACAGTAATTAAGGATGTAAAAGTCTAATTTGACTTGCCTTTTTCCAGAAAGAAGGTTCTAATAGAAGGGGAGAATGTACCATTCAGGCTTCCATGCAGCTACAGTACTATTGCCGACAAGGTACCGCCGATACACTGCCGGCCGGCAAGTCCAGCAGTACCAGTACAGTCGGCGTGCTGCCAACTGAGTCAGCACTATCTGTGCCGGCCTGGCCGGCAGTACCCCGGCAACAGGACCTGTAGCAGCAGTCCAAGGGAGGACTGAAGAACCTTGGGAACAGAAGGGACTTCCCTCTCACGGCCATCATGGTCGCTGGCAGCCATCCTGGCTGCCGGCTGGGCCGGCAGTTGCCAGCTAGGCGGGCAGTTGCTGACAAATGATGTGGTTGGCAGCAGTATACTCTGCCGTCAGCCAAGACATGGCTCGAGAGGGAGTCTGGCTGGCTCCGGCAACCTACCAGCAAAGGAAGGTTGCAAGATGCCGGCCTAAAGAAAGACAATGGCTCAGCCATCAAAAGAGGACAGAGGGGTAGGGAACAGGGTCCTGTAACGAGTGTGAAAGGAACTGGCAAAAATTGTCAGTCCTACCACCTGTAAAAGAAACTCTGTTTCGGTATCGGCAGAATCCCAGGGAACAGGAGAGACTCAGTTCCCCATCCCAGAGATTGCCGACACAGTTAAGGGGATGGCGGCACTGCCGCCTCCTCTCAACAAAGAAGAAACAGAGTTCCAGTGCCACGTATCCTAGGCTAAAGAAAATTACTCTTCAGCCCAGAGAACTGTGGCATAGGACTAGTCTTTTAGTCGCAAGGAGAAGATGGTATCCTACCATAACTTCAAGTGCGGCTAATGAGGGCTAACCTCCATTGCCGGCCACCTAGCCGGCAGGGGAATGATGGTATCCTACAACCCATTCGCCCTGCTGGCAGGTCGCCGACATAAGACTAAATACTCTGAGATTCTGACTAAATCCCAAAACCCGATGGTATACCACAACCAACGGTTAAGGGAAGAGGCAGGACAAACCCTAAGTTAGCCATGTCTGAATAAAATTCAAGGCACGGCTATTAGGGTTGTCGCCTAAGGCTACACTCAGAGGGAAAGAGATTACCCTTAAGTCTCCGAAGAGACGTGTAATGTTTCATAACATTCTAGGAGGTATCAGTCTCCACTGAATGAAAACAATACACGAGGGTAACCGGGGAAAGTCTGAACGTATAGTAAAACGTCTAGGTAAGGTTACCTAGGCTATACGAGATCTCGGTTACCTAAATCACCAAAACTCTAACTATACGATCGACAGAGAAAAGGGGGAAACAAAAATTATGCACATTATCGAAACTTTACAAGAATAATTGTATAAATAGCTAAATAATTAAAATAATTAAATATAGCTATTAAAAACTGGAAGTCGTTCTGCTATCTAAATAACACATGCCTAACGAACGACGGCGCCATGGTGCCTCCAGTAACTGGCCTAGCTCTTAAACACAATAAAATACTCTCATTTCATTGTGAAACAGGAGCTAAAATATACTCATAGTAAAGACCCGATACTCAACTTTCCAGAGGCGGAAGAAGATGGAGAAAGCATAATAATAATCCTGTAAAACGATCAAAAAGTTAGATCACCAGGAAATATCACCGAGCGAGATCGCTACAAAAAAAGGAATGTCTGCCATCGTGGGAATGGCGCTGTTGTATTCCCAATAGTATTACGAGAGCGGGGAGAGCCTTTGGACAGCTCCCTTTTATTTTGCCATCCTGCTCGAAGCCAAAACGCTGTTTGGGGTGCAGATTGCTATGGAGGCATGTCAAGAATGCGTCCGCTGATATTAAGCGATATCCTTGGGAGAAATTTTAAGGATATTCGCGCCAGGAGTTAGAATTCTGGATACCTAAAGGTAAAATTCTCTGGGAATATCACTGTAGTACATATATCCCTTAGGAAGCTACTTTAAGGAACTTCCATCACGATGAAATGGCTTGAGCCCAAAAATCTGTTTTATCACCCAGATCTTCTTTGGAATTTCTTCTATTATTTTGATGATATTTTCCGCAGACTTGCTCCAGTTTGTTGGATCATATTGTTTCAATATGTTCGAGAATATTTTTCCGTCACACTGGTTGGAGCTATTTATGACCTTTGTTACCAGTAGATCTAGTTCTTGTTGTGCCAACTCATGGAATTTACTCTTGCTCTTGCTGATTGCAGCAATATCCCTCCAAGCCTTGTTTGTGTTAGAGGCTGCCATCTTGTTCAGATTTTTAGTATTTCACAAGATAACTATCCTATGCCGACGTTTTATCCCACTCTTCCGACCTCAAACCAATCACCGACCATTCACGAAAACTTGTATCTATATTGCACTCGATAGGCTTTTGTTATTCGTGTTAAATCATCTGATTTTCTCGGATCACAAATTGGGACTCACTAGCATACAGTAACACTCAATCAGAGAGAATAAGGTTTTGTGTGAAATACATGCTGATCACCAAAGTATTGTCAGATCAAAGTCTATTGCAAGGACTTTTGTCTGGTGGCCAGGTGTAGATAGAGATATTGAGTTATTTGTAAGAAATTGTATGAATTGTGTTACGCAACAGAACAACCCTCAATTTGCTAAAATGCACCCGTGGGAATTACCCAGGTATCTATAGCAAAGAGTGCACATAGATTTTGCAGGTCCTTTCTTAGGTTATTTGTTTTTTATAGTTGAAGATGTTTACAGTAAGTGGCCAGAAGTAATTCCAATGAAGACAACAACATCTTACGCCACTATTCAAGAAGTAACGAAAAAATTTTCTACACATGGAATTCCAGAAAGGATTGTAACTGATAATGGTCCACAGTTTACCTCACAGGCATTTAAAGATTTTTGTGAAGTAAATGGTATTAAGCATACATTTTCAGCAACATATCACCCTTTCACGAATAGAGAGGCTGAAAGGTTTAAACAACATTTAAGCATAACATGAATCGTAGGAAGGAAAATTCAAATAACATATTTTTTAATGTGTCAGAGATTTTATTGCCTTATAGAACAACACCACACAACACAACAGGTGTAACACCATCAAACTCGTTGATGGAGAAGAGGATTAGGTGTAAGTTAGATTTGTTGTATCCAAATTTGCAAAGTGATTTAGAAGAAAAAAGGGTATAAGCAATTAAAAAGTCTCTCAAATGTAAGACATTCTTCCCTTTGTTCTACTGTCATGGTAAGATCATATAATACTCCATAAAAGTGGGAACCAGGAGAAATTGTTAAAGAGATAGGAAATTTACAGTACGATATTCAAGTTGGTGGAAATATTACAAAACGTCATGTTGATCAAATGCAGCCGTCAAATAAAAATGCTGTAGATCATGTGAATGTTAGAGGTAAGAAATTTTCAGTAGTTAAATAAAATATTAACCAAGATGCTCAAACATCAGATGTAGATTCAGAATCTATTCATGTACCAGTACAGGAGGAAGTTAGAGTACTTACCTATAGGGTGAATAGAGGGAAGCCCCCTGAGAGATTAGATTTGTAGTTTTGTACAATGTCAAGTTATGAGGGAGGAGACTGTTATGTAATTTGTACTGTAATACTATATGCGCTACAGGTATTAAGAGTAGTGTAGCACAGTATTGCATTGTTAGAACATGTTTTAACATAGTTCATAAGGGCAGTAGCGTATGTTATAAAGGATTTAATCATTAATTAATTGTCCTAAAGTTAGGATGTGATTCTTCTTACTTTTTTTTATTGCAGTAGGACTCAATGTTTTGAGAGCAATGCTCTTTTTTGTTTTTTTGTATGTATGTGTACGAGTTTTGTTTACATATTCTCACTCGAGAGTCACAAGCTGTTTAGACAAGTCAGAGAGCAGAGCTGTAATGTAGACTTAGCAAGATTAAACATATTTTGATAAGAAGTCTCTGATTATATCCCACCAAGACAAGTCGGCGAAGATGCTAGGATAAAAGATTCATTCACATCTAACTACTGTATTGTTATTCCAGGTATGTATGAAGGGGCCATTCCAATTTAGGTAACAAATACCATAACCAATACTGTCGAACAGATTAAGATGGGAATCAGCAGCTGAAGACCACACAGGGGAACAATACTCGAAATAGGGTAAAATGAAATGATTAAAACACTTCTTCAGAATAGATTGATCACCAAAAATCTTGAAAGACTTTCTCAATAAGCCAAGTTTTTGTGCAATTGACAAAGACACAGACGTAGTGCGTTTCTCAAAAACGGATTTTGAGCGAAGCGAAAAATCTATTTTTGGGTGAGATGGCCATGTCGTCCTGATGGAAGTTCCTATAGGGTAGCTTCCTAGGGTATATTACAACTACGGCGATATTCCCAGAGAATTTACCTTAAGGTACCCAGAATTCTAACTCCTGGAGCAAATATCCCTAATAAAAGAACCAGGGATATCGCAAAATATCAGAGGACGTATTCTTGACACACCACATGGCAATCTGCACCCCGAACAGAGATAACACTTCGAAGGGGTCAATTGGCAAGAAAACGAAAACGAGAAAGAAAAAGGAGAGCCGCTCGCAAGGCTCTCTCTTCTCCCGTTTCGTAAGCGTGCATTGCGCCGATCCTGGCGCCATCTGTATTCCTTGTAGCGATACACGAGGTGCTACAGATACTGTATGTAGGGATGGGACCTACAGCCCTTTCATAGAAAGGGAAGGGCGGGTCCATCAGGACGACATGGCCATCTCACCCGAAAATAGATTTTTCGCTTCGCTCAAAATCCGTTTTTTGGGCTCAAGCCATGTCGTCCTGATGGAAGTATACCAGAGCATTACTGTATCTGTGGATTCTCAAAACGTGCCGTACTCCCCGGAGGTATTTCCCCGGTCGACTAGACCTAGAGACCTAAGATGTTACCGTTATACATCTTTTCAACTAACCATAAACCATGTTAGAGCTTCCTGCCCCCTACAGGGAAGAGTCCTACTAGACTCTGGAAAAGTCTCGAAGAGTACATATACCTATGTATGAATAACAGGCAAGCCAATATAGTGGTCTCACCCTATATTATGTAAAGCATAGTTTGTAAAGAACCACTGCGTCAATATGAAATATCGACCAGTTCTCCGTTCAATACTGTATTGGACAAAGGTTTATATCCGCGTAGGAGGAAACTTGTATATCCGCCACCGTCCCCTTAGGGGATGGAGTCCTCCCGCTAAGGGAAAGCATAAACCAATGCAAAATTAGCTTGCATAAAGGAACAATCTATTAGAATTATCCCTGATAAATATACATAGAATGAATGCTCAATTATTATCAATAAATTGACACAGGTGAAGGAGACGCAAGGTTCTCAAGAACAAGTTTATTGACAGACAATAAATAAACAGGTTAACAACAATTATATATATATATATATAAGAGGAGGATAACTAAAAATTTAAGCATAAGCATGATAGTAAACAGAAACTTGTTTATCTGAAAGAAAAAACATTAGTGCCACTTTTAACATACCGAGGTATCAAAGTTATAAAAGTCTATATTACTAATCAGTCACATTAGCGTTAGAAACGCTCGGCACACATGTCTGCACTTATGCTAAGTTCACCTTTGAAAGTGGAACAGTCAACGTGGGCAACCTGGCGCCCTCACACTTAGTTTGTAGCACAGTATGTAACTACACATTCACCCTGGAAATAATCGTCCCAATTAAATCCACTGTTCCTCGCAGAGTTAAACAGCAGGGTTAACGACGCAACCCACTGCTACCACAGACCTCTTTAGTTGCTTCACTTGCTTCGCATAGTGACGAAAGAACACTCTGGAAGATTTCCAGCCAGTGTATGAACGAAGATGTTCAAAATCCATACAATTAAAGAAATTTAAGGATGAGGCAACTTTCCTCGGATCGTGACCTGCGGGTGTACTGTCAGGATCCGCTCTGCGAATAAAATATGTGATTTTCGCCCTGAGTTGTTTCAGTGATAAATTTGAGCCTGATGTTTCTCCCCTGAATAGTTGACCACCCTTGAAGTCTGAAGTTCTACGAAGATAGACCTTTAGGCATTCTACTGGACATAGAGATGCATCTTCTTTCAGAGGGCAGATTCTCCAGGGACCCCACCTGTTGGTGGGTAACTCGTTCTTGGCGAGAAACGTAGGATCCGGAAACAGGTTCAGCTCTCCCCCATTCAAGAACTGAACACGACCTTCCTCTCTCGAGAGGGCTACAATCTCACTAACCCTGGCCCCGGACGCGAGTGCAAATAGGAAAATAACTTTTTGGGTCAAATCCTTTAACGCACACTCCTCATTGTTCAACAGTCAAGCGAAATGAAGAACTTTATCTAAAGACCATGAAATGGGCTTTGGAGGTGCTGAAGGTCTGAGCCTTGCGCAGGCTTTCGGAACTTTATTAAAGATCTCGTTAGCGAGGTCGACCTGGAAGGCATATAGAATGGGTCTTGTCAAAGCAGACTTACACGTAGAAATCGTGTTAGCTGCCAACCCTTGACCATGTAGGTGGATGAAGAAAGATAAGCAGAAGTCCGTCGAGATCTCCTGCGGATTCTTCGCCTTGACAAGGCCACCCATTTTCTCCAAGATTACTCATATTGCCTTCTAGTAGATTTGCACTTATATTCCTCTAGGAAGTCTATGCTGTCTTTCGAAATCTCAAAATGCTTTCTCACCGCTAGGGAGAGAAAATCATGAGCTGCAGGGTCCGGGTTTTCTGTAATGAAGCGCAGACAGTCGACTTCTGGACTCGCTGGGTCAGAACTGGATCTGGTAGCGGTAGAAACTTCAACCGTAGTTCCAATGCCAGAGGGAACCACACGCTGTTCGACCACTTGTGGGCCACTATCGCCGCTACTCCCTTGAAGGATCTCAGTTTGTTGAGGACCCTCAACAGAAGGTTGTGAGGAGGGAACAGATAAATCCTGGACCACCTGTTCCAGTTGAGGGACATCGCGTCCACTGCTTCCGCTAAGGGGTCCTCGTACGGGGACACGTACAGGGGCAACTTCTTGTTGTCTTTCGTCGCAAAGAGGTCTATCTGCAGTTCTGGGACTTGACTCAAGATGAAGGAGAACGATCCTGCGTCTAGGGACCATTCCGACTCTATCGGTGTGAACCTGGATAGAGCGTCCGCTGTCACATTGCGGACTCCTTGAAGGTGAACTGCCGACAGGTACCACTTCTTCTTTTCCGCCAGTCGGAAGATGGCCAACATCACCTGGTTGAGAGGTGGCGCCCTTGATCCTTGTCGATTCAAGCATCTCACAATCACCTCGCTGTCCAGCACCAACCTTATGTGGATCGAGCGACGCGGGGAGACTTTCTTCAAGGTAAGGAGCACTGCCATAGCTTCTTGAAAGTTTATGTGAAATGTCTTGAATAGATTGGACCAAGTCCCTTGAGCCTTCTTCCGATGAGAATGACCTCCCCACCCCTCCTTCGAGGCGTCTGTGTGAATAGTCACCGACGGGGGAGGTGGCTGAAGAAGTACCGACTTCTTTAGTTGTCTGGCTTGGGACCAAGGCCTGAGAAGAGTACGTAGACGAAGCGGAACTGGTCTTGTCAGATCTCTTCCCGCGTTTGATGCATAACTTCTCCAAACTCCGGTTGCATCCTTTAGCTGTGCTCTTAGCACCGGGTCTGTTACCGAAGCAAACTGGAGAGAACCCAGTACTCTCTCCTGTTCGCGTCTTGATATCCTTTTGGAATCCAGAAGTCTCTTGACAGAACCGGCTATCTCCTTCCTTTTCTTCGCCGGGATGGAGAATTGGTGTGACATTAGATCCCAGTGGATTCCCAATCACTGGAACTTTTGAGATGGAGAAAGTCGAGACTTTTTTCTGTTGATCTTGAAGCCTAGATACTCTAGGAACTGGATCACCTGCAGGGAAGCTTGCAAGCATTCTGTCTTGGATGCTGCCCACACCAGCCAGTCGTCCAGGTAGGCTACCACCTGAATTCCCTTTAGGCGTAATTGTTTGAGAGCTACGCTCGCAAGCTTTGTGAAGATCCTTGGGGCTATATTTAGCCCGAATGGCATGGCTCTGAAGGCGTATAGTCTTCGTTGTAGCTTGAACCCTAGGTAGGGGGAGAGTCGACGATTGATTGGAACGTGCCAATAGGCGTCTGACAAATCTATGGAGACGGTAAATGCCCTCCTGGGCAGTAAGGTCCTTATGTGTTGCAGTGTTAGCATCTTGAACTTGCAGTTCACTATGAACTTGTTGAGTGGCGACAAGTCCAGAATGACTCTGAGGTTTTCCGAGTCCTTCTTGGGAACACAAAACAGCCTCCCTTGGAATTTGATGGACTTTACCCTTCGGATCACTTTTTTCTCCAACAGTTCTTGGATGTACTCCTCCAGAACGGGGGTGGAGTGTTGGAAAAACCGAGGGCACGGGGGTGGAGTGCTGTACCAGCTCCAGCCCAGTCCATTCTTGAGTAGGCTGTGGGCCCAGGGATCGAAGGTCCACCGATCCCGAAAATTCTGAAGTCTCCCTCCTACCGGTATCATCTCACTTGGACTGCTGTCCTGAGGTCTTGCCTCCCTGACCGCGACCACCCCTGAATCCCCTTCCCCTTGAGGGGCGCCTAGACGAGCCTCTGGCTGCTCCTCTAGGCTTTGCTCGAAAGGAAGTTGACTGCCCTTCGAACGTTGGGTTGAATGCCGGGGACTGTGTCGACACGGCTTGGGGTACCCACTGGAATGTGGTCGGGGTTTGTGCCACCATCTGGGGCACAAAAGGCATCAGCAATTACTGTTGCTGTTGCTGTCTAAATGGCTTGGCTGGCCGAGAAGGTAGCCTAGTCCTCTTAGTCTTCCTCTTTGGTTGGGGACCCTCATCCGGGGAAGACTTTCTCTTGATAGACAGCCCCCACTTCTGGAGAAGGTTCCTATTCTCCGTGGCGGCCTTATCAACAACCTCCTTGACCGATTCGCTAGGGAAAAGGTCTTTGCCCCAAATGTTGGAGGAGATTAGTTTCCTTGGCTCGTACCTCACTGCAGCCGAGGCGAACACAAACTCCCTACAAGCTCTCCTCGCCCTGACGAAGCTGTAAAGATCCTTCGTCACTGTGGCCAGATGAGTCTTGGCCACTACCATGAACATCTCATGGACCTTGGGGTCACTTGCCATCGTCTCAAGAGTGGTCTGAAGAGACATTGAGGCAGCCAGTCTTTCTTTCGTCTCGAGCTCCCTCCGCAAAAGAAAGTCAGACAGCTTAGGGAGGTTCTCACTGAACTGACGTCCGGCAATATCAGCCTCCAACTTCCCGACTGAGAAGGTAAGATGGATGTCCTTCCAGTCCTAGTGGTCCATAGGTAGGGCCAGCGAAAAGGGTTTACACTCCTCCAAGGAGGGGCATGGCTTGCCACCCTCGACTGCTTTTAACACAGCCGCAAACCCTTTCTGCAAAAAGGGGAAGGCTCTAGAAGGAGAGGACACAAAGGAAGGGAGCTTCTTACTCAATGCAGCCACCTTTGAGTTCGTGAAGCCCCTCTCTTTCATCGAAGATGAAAGCAAAGCTTGAGCCTTAGCATGGTCCATCACTATGACCTCCTTCGGCTCTGTCTCCTCCTTTGAAGCTGGTTCCTTCCTCAAACGGACATAACAGTCCGGATATGACCCTTTGCTGGGCCAGAATTCCACCTCCTCTAGGGGAACTGAACCCAACTTATCCGACATGACGATCTTTCCGATCGTCATCGGCATGTGCTCACCATATCTCCACGGGTTAGCATCTGAGCACAAGGGAAGGTTTTTCACGTTGAGCCTCTTCTGGGGCCCACGTGATTCTGCAAGCTTCTGCATCTGCAGTTCCATTGCAGCCACCTTCTCATTATTCTCCTTCTGCATTTGTTGGATCATTCCAACAATGGAGGAGAGGGCCTGTCCCAGCTCCGCTGGGAGAGCGGACGATGTTGAGGGAATAGGTTCAGGGACCTGAACCGGAGCAGCCGACGCCTCGTCGGCCTCTTCCTCTACAATGTCTGGGGCTTGATCTTCATCCTGGCCTTCTGCCAGGAGGTCTTCCTCCAGACGCTCGGACACGTCTGACATCCTGTCATCCAACTGGATGTCCTGCAAGGCGACCGCGACTTCAGCATCCACCGGGATCTGAACTTGGGGGATCTCCTCTTGAGGCTGGGGAATCACTGCATCAGCTGATGCCCTGGGGAAAAGGTAAACCCTCATCTTCTCACTTGGAAGATAAGGTCCAGAGGTGTTCTTCTGGAAGCCCCTTACCCAGGTACGAAGCTTCTCCCTTGCTATATCCCTTGATTCCGCCGTCCTAGGGGAATCAAAAGCCTCAGTAATCAGGTTAGAGCACACGGTACATACCTGAGGGTCCCAATACCGGAGATCACCCTTGGAGACAGCGCATGCTGCGTGCCTCCTACATAACACTTCCGCACTTCGGATGGTCCTCCTGTAAAGAGAAGAAATTTCCATGAGTATCAAGTGAACTACGTATCACTGGATATGCACAGTTTAGCAAAACAAAACAGAAAGGAAAGACACACACTTGTGTTTCCCGCACAGTCAATTGTTGCAACCTTCCAGATAATAAAATCGTATGGTTAATCTGTCCTAGAGTAACCAATGAAAAGTTTCCAGAGGAAACAGGTGTAGCTCACACCTAAGGTATGATTTTAAAATACCGGATAGTAGACAAGAAAGTACTCACTTTCTCATCTGTAAGGGAACACCAAAGGGCTGTG
>NC_090729.1:90313438-90395938 GCF_036898095.1 Palaemon carinicauda
GGTTTTTGAGTTACAACTAGCTTACGTCCTTGCCTTGCAATCCAGGTACCTGGGCTGGTGTTTGAGTCCCGCTCAAGCCTGATAGTTTCTTGTAGTGTTTGGAACCTCACCATCCCTGTGAGCTAAGGATGAGGGATTTGGGGGAACCTGTATGTCTACTAGCAGCCATTGCCTGACCCTTCTTGGTCCTATCTAGGGTGGAAGGAGGACTTGTGCTTGGATCATATTGATAGGCTATATGGTAATTTTCTAAGGTATTGTCCTGCTAGCTAGGGAATTGCCACCGTCCCTTACCTCTGCCATTCATGAATAAACTTCAAACCCAACCTCTTTCCAAGCACGGATAAGAAACAAGCTTTGGCGTCACGGTCAATAACTGAATACATTTTTTTTTTCTTTTTATTAGAATGAAATTCTTTGGTATAGTTTCTTCAGAATTTATGTTAATTGTCTTAGGAATGGTAGTATATGTGGGAAGACAATGTAGAGAGAGAGAGAGAGAGAGAGAGAGAGAGAGAGAGAGAGAGAGAGAGAGAGAGAGAGAGAGAGAGGGGGGGGGATTATGAGCCTAAAGCATAAAACATAATATTCCCAATCTATTACGAAGGACACAAGCGAAGAACGCGGATGACACGTAACTCATTTACATCCAATAATGACCCTTCACTTTACTTTCATATCTTTCTTGCATAGTTTGGTACGAAGGATATTTTTTATAATTATGCCAATCAACGCTGTGATTAGCGACGCTACTTGTCTAAATAGACGTAGGCTATAAAACCCCCCCCCCATTCAGGTTCCTCGTTGTTCTCTCCACACTACTGTGATTGTGGGCACACTATAAGAAACGTAGTAGGTGTAAAGCGCTGCAATCTGCAGAAAATTCATTATCTTTAGTTACCTCCTACATAGACAGCATAGCTTGTATACTTTTACTTTTAACTAACAGGGCCTGTTTAATATATCGAGCAATATCTTTAGTTGGTGTTTCTAGACTCCCTAATTCCATGACATTAACTTCTAAATTTTCCTAATTCTTTTCAGCTAAATATATGCTTTGCTGTATCATCTGCCTCGCTACAGAACACACAACGCCTGTTATTCTTTTCATTCCTGTTTCTATGATTTTCTTTTAATTCCATCATATTCAATCTTGTTTTCATAACTATTACTGCTTCCTTAGTGTTAAGTTTTCCTGCGCAATCTCTGTTTACAAACCCCAGTTTGGTCATTTCTGATTTATTTCTTTTCTTCTATTTTTCTTTTAATATCATTTACCACATTACTTATTTCTTTCTTGAGTTCTTGCTTTTTATACTTTTTTACTTCTACTATTTTGATATCATATTTTTTGTATATTTCTATAATTTTTTTCCCCAGATTTCCCCATATGGTTCCCTTATTTGGTCTCCCACTATCTCCTTAACTAATCGTTTATCATCTGATGTTATGAAAAAAGCATCACCTTTTTATACTCTATTCTATTTTCAACTGGCCATATTTCTACTTCTGCTATTAATCTCCAATAAGGTGTGGTAGCAATTTATTCAACCATTCCTTTCATAATTTTGTACTGTATACCCTGTGTAATGATTTCAACGTCAGTTTAGGGACTTCCACACACAAGATGTTAGCTGCTCATTAGTTCTTTTTGTTAGAGTCACAGGAGTGATACCAAAAAAAAAAAAAAAAAAAAAAAAAAAATAGAAAAATAGATCCTGGCTGGACCACATAATCATTCCCATCGGCAAAATACTGCGCTAACTAATACAAATTAGCGAACTGTTACATCCCCCTTCTCTAATAACATTACTAATTCTAAATAAGAACATTTTGGAATAATAAAACCATTTTATTATTTGTTACCACACATACGACACAGGCTACTTTCAAATATTAAAACCTATTGTGCGGCTTGAAGCCAGAACAGTACATCACAATATGAAATATCAATTTGAGCCGTGATATAAAATATTATGAGATATATGGACATAATATCACTATCTGAAGCAGGATACAAAATGATAATAGGCATTTTGACATAGTATCATTCTCATTATTAGAACATCATTGCATCATCAATAAAGCACCAGCTGTGTTAGGCTATATCAAACAATTTCAATGCACATTTTAAACACGTGCCTACAGAACATTAATCATAAAGATTTCATTCACATAACATACTGTTCATTGTTCATATCTCTTTGGTTTCTTCACACTTCTGCCGGATTTCAATGTCACTGTAGTACCTGTAGCTGGTTGGGTTGTAGGTGGTGGTGGATCTGTTGGCTTCTCAGACATGGCTGTGGTTGAGGGCAGCTCTTTGGGGGCACTGATGGAGCTTGGTGCCACAGCTTCCCGCTTGGTGTTAGGGGTCGTGGAGGTTGCTGATCCCTGAGGCTCGGTTGCTGTTGACTTGTCGTCACGGAGATGTTTCCGATTCCTATGGAAAAGTTTTTCAGTGGGTGTCATGATGATGTACGAGCTAGTTTCTGAAGCCTTCTCCTTTACGGCTGTTTTCTCCCATTTCTTTGAGAGTTGGTTCTGGATGTATACCTGCTGTCCCTCAATTAGCAGAGGTAGATCTGTTGTTGCTTGGCTGTCAAACTGCTGTATCTGGTTCTGTTGTCTGTCTTGGAACCCGTGGTAGATCTCGTCCTTCTGTGGTAAGGGGTTTCTGATCCTTATTGGAAGGGTGCATTAGAGTTTACGGTGGTACAGAAAATTTGTAGGATTGGGGAGGTGGTGGTCTACTGGTGTGGTTCATAGACTTAATAATACCAATTCAAAGTCAGAGTTGGTGTTCCTGGCTTTCTGGAGTTTATGTTTTAGTATACAACGTTCGCCAAAATCGTTGGACTGTGTATGGTATGCGGCTGAAGTTATGTGGTCATTTCCCCAAGACTTGGTAAAGTTCTGGTACTGCTCGCTTATGTAGTGGCTGTCATTATCGGTGACGATCCTCTCTTGAATTCCTTCTTCTGCCAGGAGTCGTTTTGTGGCATCGACTATAGCATGGCTCGTACATGGTCTGGTGATTTTCCTGATAAAGGGAAATTATGGAGTAATAATCAGCTATTAACAAATAGCTCTCACTCTGGAGGTGAAACAAGTCTGTTCCTAGCACATGCCAAGCATGGGTTGGAATCTCATGTGGTTGGAGGGTCTTCTTGGGCTGTGATCTATATGATTCTTGGCAAGCTTTACAGTCTCAGATCATCTGATCAATGTCACTGTTAATGTTGTCCCTAAACACACAACTCTTAGCCCTCAACTTACAAGTTTCCTAGCCCTGGTGCCCGCTGTGGATAGCTTGTAGAATCTATTTCTGCCGGCGTCAATGACCTTCGATGTCAGGATGCCAGAGAACATCAAATCAATCAATCAATCTTTTTCTGCACGGCTGTGGGTATTATGATGCATTCTCCTTTTAAAACCAGCGAGTCTTCAACCGACATCTCATCCCTGTAGGCCCAGTAGAGTTGTAACGGTGATGGTAGCTCTATCTGTTTTTCTGGTCATTCTTTGACAATGAACTCCTTTAGTGCTGCTAGTTCAAGGTCCTGTCCTGTCTCCGTTTTTAATCACTGGATCTTCTCCGTACTGAATTGGACGGAATGGACTTTCATGTCGGGTTGTATTGGCTGGTTGTTTCGAGTGTTGGACAGTTGAGATAGTTTGTTGGGAAGAATCATCTGTTTCTCAGGCTTGTACCTTATGGTGAGGTCATACTCTTACAGTTGCAGCAGCATACGCTGTAGACTCGGTGGAGCTGATGTCAGGTTCTTTAGGGAGAACATTTTGAGTGGCTTATGGTCAATTTCGACCTTGACTGCCTTTCCAAACACGACGGCCAGGAGTTCACATTCGATGTATGCATACCACTGCTCAGTTGATGTCAGCGATTTTGATGCAAAAACCACCAGTCTACTGTCTTCAAGCAGTACTGCCCCTAATCCGTGGCTAGACACATCCACTTGTATAACAGTTTTCTTGTTTGGGTAAAAAGAAAGCAAGTGTTGTGTGCTTACATAATGTGTCCTTGATTTCCTGGAAACATTTCTGATGGCTTGGCGTCCACTGGAAGTTACTGTCTTATTTCTGTAGTTCTCTGAGGGGTACCATCAGCTGCGACAATCGCGGTATGAAGGGCGACATGTGGGTGACAATTCCCAAAAACTCCTGGAGTCGATCTAAATTGTCTGGTGGGAGGATGGCCTTCATGTCGTTGACCTCCTCTGGGTCAGGATGGGTGCCGTCTTTGTCATAGACGAATCCTGGCTGATACAGCACTTCAAGCTGTTAAAGACCAGACCCTTCTCAGCTGCTACCCTCATCAGGTTGTGTACGTTGGTGTTGAGCTCCTCCTGGGTCTTACTGAAGATGGCGAAATCGTCGGTGATGTTGATTGTACTTGGACACTGCTCATGGATCTCGTCCATCCTCTCCTGGAACACATCCTGGCTCATACTCAGACTGAAGGGCATACGGATGAAACAATACTTCCCGAATGGTGAGTTAACTGTTGTTAACTGCTAGCTCTTGTAATCCAGCTTGATTGACCACTACCAGTTCTTGGCATTCATCTTGTAGAAAAACTTCTCCCCTGCGAGGTTATAGGTGATTTCTTCAAGGGTAGGGGGACAGTGGTGATTACATTTGATGACTTTAAGTCCTTAGGGTCTAAACAGATCCTCAACTGACCATTGTTCTTCTGGCTATAGGCTAGGCTGATTACCCAGTCAGTTGGCTCACTGACTTTCTTGATGATCTGTTGGTTCACCATCTTGTTCAGTATTGACTTCACCTAGTCCTTCATGTGTATTGGATACTTGCGCGGTGCGGGGATCACTGGTGCTGCGATGTCCTCGATGACGATGTGGTATGTCCATGGGAAGTTTCTAATGAGATTGAATTGTTGATGAGGGTACTGCTGAAACAGATTTAGAACCGAGTTCAGTTTCGGCGTCGAAGCTTGTTTTGGGCAGTCCCTGAAGTTCACAATGTACAGTAGTGTCATTAACCTTAACTCTGGCGCTCAGGAGACCTACGATGGCTGGCCCGTCATTGTCTGCTATGTTAGAACTTCGTGTTGTGACATTCCCTGTTACCAAAGTGACCATACTGATGGATCCGTGCCCCGTTGTATGCTGTTAGAACTGTATCACGGTGAGTCAAGGCCCTAGGATAGGGCTCACCGTGTTCTGTACCTGTGTTGGACACATCTTGCAGAATATGCGGAGAGGAAGTACGTTACCCTGCATGACGGTGTCAACTTTCACCTTCAGGTCTGCTGGAGCATGGGGTTTTTCGGGGATCTGTATGTCAACGTGGGTGAAAACCTCATTGCCTGTGTCGCTGGAGATGCTGTAGATAGTGATCGATGAAAAGGATAAGTATTCAAGCTCCTCATCGCCATCCTGGGTGACGACATGAACTTTACCTGAGATGTGTCTCCCTGCGATGGTCCTGAGGCTTCTTGGGTGTGCTAGACTGGAACATGGTCGCGCTTGGTTTGGTCTCTTGGTTTCTTCTTACTGTTTGAGAGGCACAACCTCTCCCAGTGGTTCTGTTTACCACTCTTGTTGCAAGTCATCCTGTGGGCTGGGCACTTGTCTTTTGGGTGACTTCGTCCACCCCAGCGACAGGATTTCTGTTCCGGGTGTTTCTGTATGCAGCCAACAGTTTCTGTGGTGGTCTCCTTAGCTTGTGCGAGTTGCTTCATATGGTCCACAAATGCCTCGTGTGTATGGCTAAGATTGATTGCTTCATCCAATGTGAGGTTCCGGTCCTTGGATAGAAACTCCTTCTGCAGTTCGGTGTGACATGTTCCCGCGATTATTTGCTCAATTAGGTGCTCTTTATATTCGTCACCCTTGTCAAAGTTACACTTCTGAGCATGCAACTTTAATTGCGATACAAAATTCTCCTTTTTAATGTCTTTCACGGAAAAATAGAGTTCATACTGTTGCTTAAACATGCCATAAGAGATGACAATGTCAATGTCTGACCAGTCCATTTGTGACATAATAGAGTTTCGCCAGTCTGCCATCATAGTTAAGGAAATGGACACTTTTACTGCACCGAGATTGTTTGTAAACAAGACGAAGCAAATGTCACTCACACTTTTACATATACATGCTCTGGTGAGACCGTCATAGCTGTCACCACACTCCAATTCTGACATGTTTATTTTTTGCACAATTTGTACACAAAAATGCAAAAAGTTTTGGTTCTGTCACTGTTCCCCGGTTACTTACCTGGTTCACTGTCCTTAGCTTTCCGCTTCGCTGTCACCATGATTTCAACATCAGTTTAGGGACTTATGCACACAAGTTGTTAGCTGGTCATTAGTTCTTTACTGTTCGAGTCACAGGAGTGATACAAAAAAAAAATAGATCCTGGCTGGACCACACATGATCATATGCATTAGCCAAGTAGTGCGCTGGCTAATACAAATTAGCGAACTGTTACAAGATTGAATAGAGTGCTGGAGTGTACCCTCAAGCAAAAGATCTCTACCCCAAAAGAGTGGAAGACCATGGCACAGAGGCTATGGCACTATCCAAAACTAAAGAACAATGGTTTGATTTTGGAATGTCCTTCTCCTAGAAGAGCTGCTTAACATAGCTAAATTCTCATCTACCTTTACCAAGAGGAAAGTAGCCACTGAGCAATTACTGTGCAGTAGATAACACCTTGAGCACAGAAATGTTTGGTAACCTCAGTGGCGTACGAGAACAAAGGAGTCAGTAAAGAATAGGCTAGAGTTGCTAGACTATTTGATGCATGTGTCAGCAAAGGGATAATGAGCCATAACCAGAAATTCCAGTGTACTACTGACTGCCTAGTCAAAGGACCCAATAACACTAACAGTAGTATAGAGTTTTTGACAAATAAAAACTGTTTTACTGAATCTAAATATTGTTTCCAGCGATGGATGGTTTTATTACTTGTGAAGAATTTTCTTCACTACTCTTCTTCTTCACAGTTTATACGTAGACATTGTTATTGTTCGTGACGTCACGGCAGGGAAAAATGTGAGTGATGGCTCTTCCATAAGCGTGTGTCTCAAGATAAATACTTTTGTGTTCATTTTGTATTCATTATTTTACCTTAAGTATTTAGGTACTTTAAATCTCTCAAATACATCTCAAGTCTGCTAGTCTAGGAGGTATGGTTATCCACACACGTAAGCCTGACTTGCTAAATTACATTTTAGTTTCATTTTTGGTTTTTTATGCCAGATGTTTAGAGTTAGGATTATCTTTGTCACCTGGAGTTGCAAGAATTCTCCTTGTATTCTAAATAAGAGTATTGCTTTAAATTCACAAGTCACAAGTGTTTCAAGCCTGTCCTAAATTAGAGTTGGCACCTCAAGACCACTGACCTATGCATTGAGATGCGCCTTTTTTTGGGAGGGAAGGCGGACGCGGGTGACATGAACTTGAGCTCACAAAGTTACAGGCCACGGTACTAAGCGGAACTGCCAAGCAATGGTCAATAGGGCCCCGAATCAACCTCGTGCTACCACTCTCCCTGACTAGCCTATCCCCTTGCACAATAACGGACCCAGATTCCACAAAGGACGAGAACAAGCAGATACCTTCGAGTGTTAGTGAGGAAGCAGCTAGTTCCACAGAAACCTCTGATCCAGTCTGGGGGCGAGTTGGAAGGGGCCATTGACTCCGCTAAACAAGTGCTGTAGGCCTAGTGAGGCAAAACTGAAGACCGCCACTCTCAGGACACGGGCGTCCACAACATATCAAATCTTGTGAGTTCAATTAATGGCCATTCCCCCTTTAGATAAGCTTCTATTTGTCTCATAAGTTGCACCTTTCGGGATGCGTGCATTGAAATTAATGTACTTCTAATTGCTTGAGGTCACTGACCACATGTTGGGACCTCACAGCAGCTTACCGCACAAGTTGTTCATCATAAGATTTTGATTTTATTTATTCCGACTGAGGGTTAATCCCACGAGTCAATTCTGTTTAATATTTTCAATATTTTGCATTGTAAACTCTGATTCTCTTTTCACTTATTAATTTTGCCATGTGAATAAATCATAATTGAGTTACTGATTCTCTTTCCACTTATTAATTTTGCCATTTGAAGAAATCATCACTGAGTTACTCCGATTCTCCTTTTTGCTGAAACAAATTATTTGGAATAGATTACAAACTTTGGTATCTTTAACCATATTGTATGAATTTTACCAGTTTATACTATAGGACGGGTCAGAAGCACCCGAGATGTTAAGAGTAACCCACTGTAGATATAGGTAGGTTGGTATCAGCAAGTGTATGCTCTTTAACTTAGTGCTTTGAAGGTGAAGATCCCCATTTAACTTTACTTTATACTTTTATACTCCACTGCTCCCAATTTTGTTATTGTCTCTAATTACTTAACATAAGATTCCTGCTCAGCATCTCACTGGGGTCCCTGGGACAGAGCCGAAACAGAGCCTAAGAGTGCAGATGACTATAGACCTGAAAAAGCTAGAGTAGGCCATTAAATTACTTTTATTTTCACATGTGGAGTTCTCCAGCCTCTGGACAGTACAATTACCCTTTTTGCATTTAAGAGTGAGGGTTAGTAAACTACGGCAGTAAAGTTATTAGCAGGGTGTTTGTGCCCCGAGTGTAAGCGCTCCTTATCCTCCCCTGTTGATCTTTGAGTAACTGACGTAGGGAGACATTCCCGGACTAAGTAAGTCCCACTCAAACATTTGATTAATTATAAAAATAATTCTCCACATTACTGATACCATAAAAATTCTGTACGTAGCTAATAAAAAATATCCCTTTTTGAATTTATAACAAAACTCAATTTGTTAAATGCTCCAATATTTTTATTACAAGGTACGAGTAACTGTTAACATCACCCTTCTTTTAACTTGAACATTGCGGGGAGAGAGCCAGTAATCTGTCATAAAAAAGTGAAAATCAGTAAACATTGTTATGTTTTTATTGTACAGAATTCCGAACCATAATTAATTATCTCCTTTCAATATGATCTGATAAAGGCAAACCGATTAATATTGGGTTTATTAAAGAGAAGGAAAGTGACACGTGACATTGAATGGAGGAAAACGACCTTTGGGAAAGAGACCAAATAATTCGCCATAATTATATAATTTATTTCAATTTGTTGTCGTTCAAGACTTATAACTTATAATGTGGCTTTCTATTTAAAAGTTATTCCCTTAAGTAATGTTGTCAACAGGACCAAAAAGCATCTCTTTTCAACCAATCTTTATTGAAAACCAATTATAGAGAGCTTATAATATAGACTTGCCATTAATTAAGTCATTTGAACCAGAATTCTTTCTAGGAAAAATGATAGGGACTTGGGAATATCACGTGCCTATTCTTTCAGTCATTTACTTTGGTGGCCTTATGCCAGCACGGACTTTTGCTTTTATCAGGCAACCATTCGTTATTTGATAAATTAGTTTGATAGTGTCACGGAATTTCCTCTTGATATGTTTGTTTGTGAAATATTATGTTATAATAACTTTATTTCGGAAACACTTTGGATATCTCTCTGATTTCATCTCATTTTCCCCTGCTTACACATACCACGAATAGTCTGGCATATTCTTTACACATTCTCCTCTTTCCTCATACACCTGACAACACTGAGATTACCACAAAAACTCTTCTTCACTCAAGGGGTTAACTACTGCCCTTCAATTGCTCAATAGCTACTTTCCTCTTGGGAAGAGTAGAATAGACCCTTTAGCTTTCCAAAATCAAACCATGGTTTTCTAATGTTGGGTAGTGCCACAGCCTCTGTACCATGTTCTTCCACCATCTTGGGTTAGAGTTCATTTGCTTGAGGGTACACTTAGGCACACTATTATTCTGTTTCCATTTTACCTTTCTTCCCTGGGCTATTTTTCTTGTTTGAGCCATTGGTCTTATAGTATTCTTCTTTTCCAGCGAGGGCTGTAGCTTAGCTAGTAGTGATAATAATAATTCAACAACATCGATGACCCTTCCCGTGTATGTACCTGTAAAAACAGTGAAACAGATGTACGAATGTTCGCCAAAAAGTGTCTTGGATGGCAAGGGTAATCTTGATCGAGGTTTCACTTTGTCCTTAAACCTTAGATATCAGATTAGCCCTAAGTCATGCCAATTCTTGTTGTTAGGGCTCAACTTCATGCCCTATAATTTGCAAAAAATTTTAATTTTAGGCAGATCTCTATTAAGAGATTTAATAATCCCAGATGTGCATTTAGGAGAGGGAATTGATGCAAAGAGAGTGGCATCATCTGCATATGCAACGAGCTTATTTTCTTCTATATGAGCAATACAAACGTCATAATCCCATATCAAATGATGCAATACACAGAGAAAAAATTTCCCTTAATTGTGAGAGAAACAAGACTGAACAGATCGTTTATTCTCGAGGGATATATTGCAAAAATTGATATTACGCTTTGAGTCTTGTCTCGTAAAATAATTTCAATTGAAGACTGAAGATGTTGCTTGAACTATACATTTTTTTTTTCATAATAAAGTTATAAATATATGTTCTTTAGTACTTTAGTCTGTAAGACAAAAAAATCTGTCCTCAATGAAGGATTATCCTTTCTATGACATTGGTCGTAAGACTCTACTGCAAGGGTAACTTTTCCATATCTTTTCCTAGCTAGTACAATGGCCACGTGTTTGTCTAGCATTCGCATGGCGGCAGATCGATCCCCGCTTGGGACCGTAAGTTTAAGCTTTTTACTAGGGAGGCCACTACTGTGGTTGGGCACCACAGGGTGGGGTGTCGGGCTTGCCCACCTTACGTTCTGGGGAGAATCTATTCAGATGACAGTAGAACTGAAACCAGACACCTTTAATCTTTAATTCCTGTATATTTTGGGCATTTCTCAAGTTGCCCAGCAGTCAAAAAATCTTATTATAAACAATTTTCATTTACTGAGCTGCCATTTGGACCCCCATTTATAACGTTGAAATATGCACTGCCTAATTACCTCCATGTACTAACATTGTTTTTATCTTTCACAAATTATTATGGCTATATTTGTGAGTTTGTCCTCTTGCCGATTCCATACACATAATCTCTACATTTTATATCTTATCCAGGTTTTATGTTATTACTTCTATTGCACCATCTGACTTTTTCCCAATGTCCACATTTTCATTAATTTCCATACATGCACCGTCCTTCCTTCTTTGAAGAATTTACATTATATGTTTCTCTGTAGGCCACATGCCTTATATTAATTGCTTGCGTGGACACGACAAGCCCATTTTACAGAATCCATTTCTGAATTAGGCCTATACACTTATTCTTTTGGGATTTTCTTCTGATACTTCTGTGCTAATTCTGTTCTGGACATTTATTTATTCTTCTTTTACTGTTTCAACCTTGTTTCGTTATTGTTGATTATTGTAGTCTCACCTCTTTTGCAGAAGAGGTGAGAGTAATACAACCAACAATAAATAAAATAATGGGAGGTAGTAAAAAAAAAAGAAAAAAAAAAAGAATAATTGTATATCCAGAACAGGACTATCATTACTATTGGAAAAAGTCCGAAAAGAATATGCGTATAGGCCGACTCCGGAAATGAATTCTATAAAATAGGCCTGTCATATGAATTCTTCCACACACGCAGTCAGTATGAGAAATTTAGTCTAGAGAGAAACATGGCAAAGAAACAAATATAATGCAAAACCTTCAAAGAAGGAAATAAATGCAAATGCGGTATGGGTATTGACAGAAAGACAGATGGTGCAATACAAGTAATAATATAAAACTCAGATAAGATATAAAATGTCGTCTCATTAACAGCAGATAGACGGGAGTGCAATACCCACTCCACCACTACCACATCCTCTGCCCATATTATGTCACCAACATGTCAGCCATTGCATTTGCATATGATGCCAAATGTGTTTATCACTATTAGCTCTTTAGTTGCAAACAAGGACGGAAGTCTTATTACACAAAAAACAAACTGTCAAACACTATTTTAATTTGATATTACAGTTAGAGTCAGTAATTTGGCCAATTTGAAGGACTTCAACTGTTTTCCGGACGCTCAATTTTCTGGTGTAAATAACTTTGAGAAAGGATGGACAGTCCATAGTATATTTTTTCGATTAGAACTGTTAGAACTGAGGGAAGCTGGCTTCCTCAGTTCTAATTGTATTCGTCTGAGAACCTTGCAATATCAATACAGTAGGTACGTACAACTATTCATAGAATAAGACTATCCTCTCAAATGTATGGAAGCCTCTGCTTTGAGAAATAAGGTGACAGAAACGGCCTGCAAAAAAGCAAGTGTTCAACAATATTATTTCGTATAATAAGCAGGTTCTAAAATGTTAACTTTCAATATTGAAATTCTAGGGATAATATATATATATATATATATATATATATATATATATATATATTACACCTGGTGAATTACATAAACTCCCAAGCTCCAAACTCACCTGTTACACTTGAATAATACCCGAGCTCTGAGAATATACGCAACTCCCAGACGGCAATATATAAGAACACTGAATATCCAAAGGTCTCTTACATAACACTCAAAACAAAACTGGGTAATTATTTACTTGAACTATTGAAAAACCAACCTCTTACTTCGGTTCTTAGTTAGGGATACGAGCAAAGCACTATTAGGAAATATTGGTGATCGAAATGATACATGCTTTCCACAAATAAATATATTCTATAAGAAGTTAACAATACAAAAGAATTAACACCAAAAATAAATCACTGAAAATATTAAATCTAAACAAAACCTTAGACAAAGATAAGAAAATGTTACTTTATGAAAATTATACAGTCACTTGTTTCACTGGAAATTAATTTGTAAAAAACATTCAATTTTGATAATTAATTAAAAAAGTTAACACTTCAGCACTCTAATGATTAAACACTATGAAATTTACATAAATGTAACTGTTACACTTACGTCTTTTGGATCACGCAAAATATATACACTTCACTGTTTAACCTAAATCTCACGGGACAGTTACAAAAATGTATTTGACAATGTACTTACATTAACACACTACACTAGATTTGCCATTCAACAATCACATTATACACGCAATATATGTTGGGTAAAAAACTTATTCACATTTGAGAGGTTACATACTTGAGCACTTGACAGGAGAGAGGGCTGGCTGATGTTGGCTCTTTCAAAGGGACAGGCTGGGTCTCATCTGCTGCTTATGCATTCCTGGGGCTATATAAATGGACTTAATTCGTCTAGAAAATTCTAATAGATCATTTTAGTGGAGTGGGGGGCAAGGCCTAGTGGCGTAAGGTTACCAATGTAGCAAATTGAAAAAGGCATACTAGCTTTGCTTGCAAGGCAACCCTCTCTCAGCTAACTCCGCCAACCTACTTCTTGGGACAATAAAAAAAGAGCAAATCTATCTCTGGAATCTCCAAGAACTTTCTAACCACATGGAAATATAAAAAGTGGCGTAATCCCTCATGTTCATTCCTAGTGTGTGTCGTACAATATACCTAAACGATATTATAGAAGACTTTGTAACAAAATACGTGAAATAAAAAGTTAATTCTTAAGAAATAACGTAAAAATTACATATACTGAATTAAATGAAAATATAATTAAATAAATGACAGTCATATATTTTACATACATTAATTAAACCTACGAGAGAGGAACTCACTTTACAAGCTAGCTAAACATCTCTTAAATACACAATATATATATATATATATATATATATATATTATATATATATATATATATATATATATATATATATATATATATATATATATATATATATTGTGAAGTGAGTTGAGTTCTACCCTCCCAAGTAAAACTGTTTGCAGTTCATATATCTTTTTTTTGTAAACAGCTCCGCTCTCGTGAATTCTCATTACACATAACCACAGACAGGCCTCACTCCTAAGGGAGGTCTTTGTCTGCACCATGTAGGCTCACAGCCATTAATTACCAGGCACTTGACTTTTCCCTCTTTTTCCCAGTTTAGCCACGAGATATAAGCCAGATGTGAGAACAAGGTTTTCCCATAGAGAGGACAAAGCACCCATAAAGAAGAGGACACTTGGTCATGATTTGCCGACACCCAGAAAAGGGAGGTGTGGTCACAGATGCCATTGGACCTCAAGCCATGAAGACCGCCCTATAAACTCAAAAATGACCAATCAAGAGGAAAAAGGGAATGGCCCCAAAATCTCACCTTCTCGGCCTAAGGCCTTCGTCAAGAAAAGAAGTCAGTTCCTGCCCGAGAGCGTTTGGAAGCAGTTTCCCACCAAGAGAGCGAAAGAGAGGGGAACCAGTGTCTGCTCCCTTCAGGACACAAGCTATCCAAGCTCCCCATGGTCGGACTCTGCATGAGTCGCTGAAACTCATGTGTAACTCAAGGATCCACCCTTCTCGTTTCTTGTCCACAACGGAGATTTGAGATAGTTGACGTCCCAAATACACCTGCTTTGATGAAACAAAGATGAGTACCATGACATGTGAGAGGGAATTCTAGAGGAGCGTAGCTGGAAAATAACTTTCTCTTTAATTCTGTGTCAGCCATTCACATCCAACATAATTTTTTTTTATTTTAAAGGAGAAGCGTAAACCAAGTTATCTTATATTCAAGTGTTATGAATTAAAGATTTTTTCTTTTGACTTTAAAGTGTGAAGTGAGGGTTTTGTTGTTATGGCACCTACAAAGTAGGCCAAGACAATAGTTAACATTATTTCTCTTTTTATATGGTCAACCTTGTATTTTTTTTTTTTTACCATAATTATTCTTTTGACATTTATGTTCTGTAGTTTTTCATTGTATTGAGTGATTTGCAGAATGTAGAAATTAATTTTCTTTTATTATGCATCTAATTGTGTTTTGATTACTGCTGGAGCAAATTAAACTTAATGTTTTGTCTTCCCTTTTTTACTTCAATCATTTTGATTTATTAACTTTATAAAGTCGAAAACATTTCCAGCTTGAATTGTCATTGAATGTTTTTCTCCTTAAGAATCTTACAAACATTTTTCCTTTTTTTTTCTTTTGTGAAATAAATTTAGTAATGTATTAGATTTTCATAACAGTTTTTTGTCTGTGATTAGACTAAGGAGAGAGGTCAGTCTGTTCTTACATGTAACAAACCCCATATATTTCAACGAGGTGCAGCTCCAAAATAATATAAATGAACTCGGGAAAAGTGAACCGTTAAAAGCATTAACGTGCTCAGTCCTTTTAAAAGACATTACAGTGTCAATTAGATGATCTGGTTGATGGGACGATACAGTGTCAATTAGAGAGTCCGATTGATACTCTATTTAAAGAGAGTAACCTGCACGTTACATCACAATATATATATATATATATATATATATATATATATATATATATATATATATATATATATATATATATATACATATATATATATATATATATATATATATATATATATATATATATAATATATATATATAGACACGAATTTGACACACACGCACTATGCATATATATATATATACATATATATATATATATATATATATATATATATATATATATATATATATATATATATATATGTGTGTGTGTGTGTGTGTGTGTATATATATGTATATATATATATATATATATATATATATATATATATATATATATATATATATATATATATATATTATATATATAGATATATATATATATATATATATATATATATATATATATTTATATATATATATATATATATATATATATATATATATATATATATATATATATATATATATATATATATATATATATATATATATATATTTGTGTGAGAATGTTATACGCACACATTCGTTGTTCTGTCTCATATCTCTTCAATGTGATATAAAATTAATTAGAGTTGTAGGTTACTTCTTGAAATAAGTCAAAGTTAAATTAACTTTAAACAAATTTATTGTTAATTCCATCACTGGAGTATGGATGGTTTGGTCGGAAGACCATTCCGTATGAAAAGATCAGTAGAATTGGTTTAACATAGGTTTGCGTTGATAACGTGACATTAGTTATCTCAGCATTTATTACAAATATGATCACATAGGGTTATAATCGGAAGCCATCTGGTTCCGGTGTAGAGATTAAAAGGTCAACTGTTTCTCGCGGGATGCTTGTGACATGTTGACAATACATAAATAAATGTTACCTATGCAATGATTTAGCTTGGTCTTACTTTTGCATCCTGTTATGTCTGTCGTTCACACACTCCCAACTCTCCAATGATCCCTTGGGTCATGGGTTTATAATGTAGTCTATACACTACATTAGCTCGGACAGCTACCTTCAAGTATTTGAATACTAAAATTACGTTAAAAATATGTTTCCTAGGAGTGTGACTGGATATATATTTTAGTCATAGCCATAAACAAGTGATTAAGGATGAATATGCTAAAAGGTATATGTTAAAAAAGATACATACCTAACGGACATAGTCAAAAATAAAGAAAAATGCATGGAAAATACAGATCTATATATGGCATATTGCTAGCAAATGATTATGAAGTACCCTAAAAAAAATTGAATGTACATATGAATTGGTAACTTGTTAAAGAATAGTTGCGATCTTTGTCAAAAATACAGATTATCATAATACGGTAACTGATAAAGAATATTTGTTACCTTGGTAAAGATATAATTTCATCAAAGTTGTTATTAATGTGCACACAAAAAAAATTCCTGACGTACACGCACCACAGTTTCATATATATATATATATATATATATATATATATATATATATATATATATATATATATATATATATATATATATATATATATATATATATATCGGGCTTATATATTTTATTAGATGCCCAAAAGATACTTTTTTTTTTTCAAACATATAGGGCTACAATATTTTATTAGGTGCCCAAAAAAACACTTTTTTAAAATGTTTATAAAATGTCCTGGAGTCTCTTCAACTACATATTACTAACGTACTGACCGCTTTTCACAAAATTCACAGTTCCAGACAATTTCCCCCCCCCCCCCCCGAGTCAAGTGAAATGGCCAATTTCAAACGGCTCTAAATTAAATGCTTTCAAAGCAAATGGAGTGTTGTCTGGACATGGCAAAACGTTCCTCTGGAGCTCCACCTGTTTTTGCCTTAACCTACGCCAAACAAAGATGTTAACAGCGATAAAAATCATCACCGTAACGCTGATTAATGCCAGCAACACGTAAAAACGAAGATTCCCCCCTGCATAAGTCGGTGACGGGTGGTCCATCTCGGTTAATTTCATCAACCGATTAGCCACTCGTGCGT
The DNA here is from genome assembly GCF_036898095.1 of Palaemon carinicauda. Taxonomy (NCBI): domain Eukaryota; kingdom Metazoa; phylum Arthropoda; class Malacostraca; order Decapoda; family Palaemonidae; genus Palaemon; species Palaemon carinicauda. Next base: position 90,330,757 of record NC_090729.1, read on the forward strand.
TGTCTGGGAGAGGTAAGGATGGGATTGTAGTGGTCCACGTGAAATTCGTGAAGTAGATCCATTCCCTGATGATAGTGTTAATTCCTTGGACCGTGTAATTCGTGGACGTACCGATGCAACCTTCAGCTGCAACAGAGACCTGGGAGTGGGACGTATATCCATCCGGGCATGATTTATTGAAGCCGGCCTTGTCGTATCGTATCCACGAGCCGTTATTCAATCTGCAATTGAACCTATTATCATCAAAAGTATAAAGTTTTTTCAGACAATCTTCATATGTATGGGAGAGAGCACTGTTTAGCACTATACCTAACTCGTATGAATCCATTGATATTTTATGGAATTCAAAGGAGTCAGCTGTACATACTTTATTATTCATTGCTTCTGAACAGTGAGTTAATTTATTTAAGTCTCTAATGACCGTATATGTTTCCTTATCAGGGGAAATCAATACGTGTCCTGTCAAACTGGATATTACTGGACTTGAGTTATTCGTCATGAATGTCGGGAATGGTGATATTTTGTATAATTGCCAGGCATCGGAAGAATCAAAGGGAACTGTAATCATGATCCTGTAATTTTCTTCCGTCCGTTCTACAAAATTAACGTTAAGTCTTTTATTGGCAAAAGATGTGGTGATAAAACACCTTTAGTTGCTAACGTAATAGCTTCCACATAGTCTTCTGATTTCTCAATAAAATGTGAGATTTTAGTATGGATATGATCTATTTTTGAATTATAATACGTTAACGTTGCCAGCAAGTTTTGTACTTCCATAATCTGACTGATATTACTAGAATGTTCGTTCACCAAACTCATTATTTGATTAATTGATGTTAATCGATTCGTTTTCATGTTCTAAAAACTCAATTTTCTTATTTTGATTTCTGATTTTAAGACAATTTGAAATTCCTAAGCATAAACTTGCAACAGATCCAAAGATGTTTAGCGCTGCAAAAATAAACGGGTTACGTCTTTCAAGGTTAGTGTGTCGCACTGTCCACATCATTAGGTCACGAGCCAGAGCTTCTGCCTCGTCAGTCTTATTTTGCAAGTCGTATGATAGCATTTCTGCTACGCTTAGTGTTGGTGCAAGCGAACTTTCTGTATTAAAAGGAAAATGTCGTTTATGCATTTCATTTAATGAAGCAGCAAACCTTGAAAGGTCGCTCTTTAAGCTAGTGACGTCTTTCTCTGGGAGGAAAATAGCTTGCATATTATATTGCTTGCTGTAATAAAAACGTCCTCTGTTCTCTCTACTATAGTGCCATATTTAAAATCTATATTTTTAGTTTTAGTGCTCTTCCCACACAAAAAAAAAAAAAAAATGTCTGAGCGAACAATATCACTCCTAACAATAAAAACTTCATTTTGGAAACCTGCAATGAGAAAAATATATGTAATTGTTCCTGTATTAAGAAGAAAATTTTTTTTACATACAAATATTATACAAGTTTCATAGATACAAAAATTTCTCTCACTTCCTCCTCTCTTATTTTAATTTCTTATGTGAGCCAATTGTATAATTCTCTCATTAGTGGGTTGGGATACATTTTGAACTCTAAATCTATTGGCCGTTAATGTTTCCAAAATGTTAAATGGGCCTTCAAACTTAGGTGTCAGTTTGTAATTGAGTCCTTAACGTACATTTACCTGTATGTATACATTATCACCCACGGTATATGTTTTAGTTGGTTTCGCTATTTTATCATGATTCCTTTTCATTATAATTTGTGATTCTTCTAAATTCTTTCGAAGGATATCATAACAATTTTTGTTTGCATTTATAACTTCCTTTAAAGGATTTGATAAATTAGTTGTAGGCATTAATACATGGAGAGCCATTCTAGCTGGGGTACTGTACAGTGCCTCGTGCGGCGACATTTTAATAGATACATGATATGAATGATTCAGGGTACTTAGTACCGAAGGTATGGCAATATCCCAGTTGGGGTCTGATCCCCCTAGTGTAACTCTTAATATGTTTAAAACCTTCCTATTCGCTTTTTCCACTAGCCCATTCGACTCTGGGTGATAGATTATGGTATTGATTTTCTTTATGCTAAAGAATTCACACAATGAGTTAAGAAAATTATTATTAAATTTTCCACCCGAGTCTGAGATTATCATGTGTGGAATTCCATGTTTACAAATGTAGCACTCGTAAAACTTCCTAACGCATTAGATCGCGGTTTTAGTTTTAAGCGCTATGAGTTCTGTATGTCGAGTCAAAGCATCTATAATAACTAAGAGGTGCTTATTTCCTCTGTCTGACTCGTAAAATCGTGTTAATAAATCTAAATGTATTCTTTCAAAGGGTTGATTCGGCATGGGATAAGCCCCTAGGCTAACAGGTGTTTTCGTGTGCCCTTTGTTTTCCTGACAAGTGCGACAATTAGCTATGTGCTTTTTTATATCTGTAAGCATCGTATGCCAATAAAACAATAATTTGGCTTTCTGTGACATTATGGAGAACCCCAGGTGTCCATGCAATGGATTTGCATGCAACCAATTTAGGACAGTGGTTATAAGTGAGATTGGTACCACTACCTGGTCGTTAGTCACCTGTGGTGTATTGCGGGTTTTCCTTGTCACGGATCTACACAGAATATTATCTTTGATTATATAATTCTGCTGTGTATACTTTATATATTCCTTTTCCTTAGGATTTCCTTTCAAAGCATCTATGATTTTTTCTAATTTCTGATCTTTTCTTTGCTCAGTCTGTATTAGTTCAGCGCTCCAGCCCAGATCTTCCTGTTCAGATACAGTTTTAACAATAGGCATGGGTGTTGATATATCTATTAATTTAGCTAATGGCTCCGTACAGGATGACACAGGGTTGCGTGATAATGCATCAGCAATGATATTTGCTTTCCCAGGTAAATACCCGATCCTCGCACCAAAGTCTTGGATGATCAAATGCCACCGAGTTCATTTGGGGCTGTGACTAAAGCCTTTAAAGAAGTCGGTTAGGGGCTTATGATCAGTAAGAACCTTGATGGGATAACCGTATATTATGAACTTAAAATGCACGAGTGAATTAACAATAGCTAGCCCTTCCTTGTCTATTACTGCGTATTTATTTTCAGAAGGTCTCAGTTTACGTGAATAAAAAACTATTGGGAAAAACTGTTTGTCATATTGCTGAAGCAATACCCTACCTACTCCTAGGTCTGAGGCGTCTGTTGCAATGAAGAATTCCTTACCGAAGTCAGGAAATTTTAAGATAGGAGAACTACACAGTTCATCTTTCAAGGTATTAAACGCTTGTTGATGCTGGTCAGACCATATGAAATCTACGCCCTTCTTCATAAGATGAGTTAGGGGAGCGGCTATTATTGAAAAATTGCGTATAAAACGCCTTTAATATCCACTACACCCCAGAAATTGCTGTATTCTCTTGACATTAGTAGGTATCGGAAAGTTACGGATATCCGACACCTTATCGTGGACTACTTTAAGACCTTGGCTAGACACCGTAAAACCTAAATAGACTAATTCTGTTTTGAAGAATTCATACTTACTAATCTTTACCCTTAAGTTATGCTGTCTTAGTCTCTGTAGCACTAGTTCCAGTTTACGTAGATGTTCTTCTAAGGTATTAGAAAAGATTACAAGGTCGTCCATATAGCCATGCAATATGTCCCCTAACAAGTTTCCAAACACTATGTTAATCATTCTAGTAAATGTTATGGGAGCTCAACGTAAACCAAAAGGCATACGCAAAAATTCATAATGTCACCTGGCTGTGCTGAAGGCAGTGTATGGGATACTATTTTCTTCTAATGATATCTGGTGAAAGCCTTTAAGTAAGTCCAAACTGGTAAAATATTTGTTCTGACATAGCAAAGATAAAATATCGTCAATACATGGCACTGGGAATCGATCAGGAATCGTTTCCTCATTTAAGCGATGGAAGTCTACTCAGATAAGCCATGTTCGATCTTTTTTCGGTACAACTATTAATGGAAAATTATAAGGGCTGTTTGATTTCCTAATTACTCCTTCTTCTAGCATTTTACCTACTTCATCATTTATCTCATTCTGAAATTTCATAGGGAGTCTGTACGAGGGTACATAAATAATTTTCTGCTTGTCTTTTAACCTTATTTGGTGTTTTATGACATCAGTTTTACCTAAGGATCCATCCGTAGTGGAGAAAACATCATGATATGTAGTTAAAAGTCCAAAAAATTTCTGCTGAATTTCCTCTTCTTGGATGTCTTTATTGATTTTATTTTTAATAGATTGCAAAAGGGATTCATCCGCAACTGATTGAGCGTGATTGATTTCAGCGACGGTAAGAATACGATGTTTATAAACTTCTACATCCAAGATATGTTGATTTTTGTGAATTACTAAAGTGGTATTTAAATGATTACAGACTTCAATATTACATTGTTGTTGTGAGCCGACTGTATAAATAGCTTGTGTGACGGACAATCCGTTAGTTTTCAAAGTGTCGGGAAGGATTAATATTTCAGATCCCGGCAAAGTTTTCTTTACTCACACTATTATATTCGAAGGTTCGTTTAGTGATTGGTTCTTCAACGTACGTTACTGTTTTATTTGTCGTCTCCTTTTTATCCAAAACTGATGTTAAGGTATTAGAAGACTTATAGAATTTTCCTTTGATATACACGCCGTGCTTGGCAGGGGCTAAGATAATGTTTTAATTGCCCAAAGACGGGTATCCTATAATTACAGCTGGATACATATCAATGTTTTGTACAACGATAAAGGTATTGGCAAACGTGCGCTTACCGACCTTGTACTGAACATGAGTTACTCCTATTACATTTAATTCATTATTTCCGAGAGCCTTACTCCGGACTTCTCTATAGGGAAGTTCGAAATTAACAAGTGATGAGTCCTCAAATGCATGATATTACGTGGGCTACCAGAGTTAAAAAATAATGTGAAGGATCAGTGTTCTAAATTTACAGAATGTAATATTGGTCATAACTCATTTTGGCTTATTATTGCGTGAATTTGTTGCAAATCTACAGGAACCTGCACTGATTTATTTGATTCGGCCGTGTGTTTCATAGGAAAATCTATTGCCTCACAAGGATATAATAAATTATCAAATGTATTATTTGATACAAAGGGTGTTGATACGAATGACCCAACATCACTCTCTTCCCCATTGGAGTTAATGATGTGGTATTTGCTTTGCTTTGCACATTCTGAAAATTCGTCTGACCTTTCGAATTCTGGCTAGACAGCCCAGGAACAGAGTTATTTGAAGCACTATTTGTTTGTTTTTTATTTTGAACTGCATTGCCATTTGGCTTTTTCTTCTTATTGAACTGAGGATTTTTCTTTTCATTTCCATAGGGAATTGACTGGGAAATTGACTGGGTGTTTCTAGGATTCTGTTGTTGATCACGCGAGTAGCATCGACTATATGAATGGGTTGAACTATTATGAATCGAACAAAATCGCGTCCTACAGTCTGAAATCAAGTGACCTTGACGTTTGCAATTATAACACGTCATCCCTGCAACTTGATTATTATTAACTACGTTAACTTTTTGCAAAAAACTTGAGTAAACAAGGGATCAAGATCAGTACACTTAGACATGAGTTTCTTTATCTGTTTGTATACATCTAATTCTGTACTTTCGGGCATTAGCTTTTTATCAAAACACCACACTAAAGCCTCTGGCAACATAATTGTCATGCAAGTTGAATACATTAATCATAAGAAATCTTTCATGGCGATGTTATCTACTTTAACCCATGTGGAATTACCTAAAATATCCTGATATTCATTAAGCCTGTCGGCAATGAGAGCCGCTCCTTCTATAACATTAAGCTGAGTCATAGAGGCTTGATTAAGTGTTTTTCTTAACGACAAAACTACATCTAAAGCTTTCTCACCCCCATAGATTGCACGTAGCCTAACTTTGAAATCGTCCCATGTAACTGCCTCTTGAAAAGAAACTCCCCTAAGATATACGCTTGCATCTCCTTTAGCAAAGTCTATAAAACTTTTAGCTTCTTGTAATTGTACAGATGGGTCTGTGATACGTTTTGCGTTTAAATGAGCGTCTACTGATGATATCCATGACTCGACATTCTGAGGTAAGAACCCATTGACCCGACCTTGAAAAGGAAGGATAGCTGATCTAGCACTCACTAAAGTTACTACGGGAGGGGGTTACTCGGTCCGGGAGTGGGGTTACTGGGATTCACAGGAGGCGTCATGTTTACTTCAACTTTTTTTCTATCTCTACGATTCCTTGCGATCCTATCAAAATCTCTATATGAATACAGACGTCCACTGCGTAAACACATAAGCACTATACAATAAAGATATGTTGCAGATTATAACAAAATCCCCCAAAATAATGATATTAAGACAAAGATATTTCCCAAGAACTTCTGAAAGAAAACGGAATTAGCACAAAGAGAAAAAAATTCTAGACGAGAATTCGAAGTTGAATATAGATTCCTTTAATGAAGGAAAATTAAGATTGCCAAAATAACTCACCCCAGCAATAATGGCCGATTGACTTGTGACATAAAACACTTCACTGCAAAAAACTGAATGAATAAAGAATGTACTTAGCTTCTGTATACATGGCGAAGATTCGATGACGTCATTTCCTCTCTCTCTCTGGTTTTGCAAGAGTTTAACTGGGTGATGAATGTTTCGACTTTATTTCCCGTCGTGCGTTGTTGAATGTTTTTCTTCTGGATATGATTCTTGAATGTTTGTTCAGTAAACGTTGATATAGTTGAAGGACATTCCTTCGACTTCTTCAGATGTTTTAATGATGTATGTTGATTGAAGATCCAGTTCCTCAGTTTATATATGATTTATAGTTGATATTCGATAAGTTCATTACTTCGGTAGACGTAGATACTTCGTCTTAATTGTAGATTCATTACTGTTGTAACTGCTAATTATTACAGTTATAACCAGTGATTGTTATAGTTGTAATCTCTGGTTGTTATAGTTGTAATCTCTGGTTGTTAAAGTTGCAATCGCTGCCACCAATTGTTGGTGTGAGATGTTATACGCACACATTCGTTGTTCTGTCTCATATCTCTTCAATGTGATATAGAATTATTTAGAGTTGTAGGTTACTTCTTGAAATAAGTCAAAGTTAAATTAAATTTAAAAAAAATTATTGTTAACTCCATCACTGGAGTTTGGATGGTTTGGTCGGAAGACCATTCCGTATGAAAAGATAAGTAGAACTGGTTTAACGTAGGTTTGCGTTGATAACGTGACATTAGTTATCTCAGCATTTATTACAAATATGATCACATAGGGTTATAATCGGAAGACATCTGGTTCCGGTGTAGAGATTAAAAGGTCAACTGTTTCTCACGGGATGCTTGTGACATGTTGACAATACATAATTAAATGTTACCTATGCAATGATTTAGCTTGGTCTTACTTTCACATCCTGTTATGTCTGTCGTTCACACACTCCCAACTCTCCAATGATTCCTTGGGTCATGGGTTTATAATGTATACACTATATATATATATATATATATATATATATATATATATATATATATATATATATATATATATATATATATATATATATATTCATATATATATATATATATATATATATATATATATATATATATATATCTATATATAGATATAGATATATATATATATATATATATATATATATATATATATATATATATATATATATATATATATATATCTATATATATAGATATATCTATATATATATATATATATATATATATATATATATATATATATATATATATATATATATATATATATATATATATATATATATATATATATATATATATATATGTATATATCTATATATATAGATATATATGTATATATATATATATATATATATATATATATATATATATATATATATATATATATATATATATCTATATATATATATATATATATATATATATATATATATATATATATATATATATATAGAGAGAGAGAGAGAGAGAGAGAGAGAGAGAGAGAGAGAGAGAGAGATGACTGGAGAAATCTTAAACTTCGGCCACAGCCACACTGACCGCGAGGTTACAGGGAAGAGGTTCTCATGGCAAATTGAAACCTAAGGTATTGTATGTGGGTAGCCATACTGGAGGCGTGAGAAACCTCCAACCAGTGCTGCTACCGCCGCCAAGCTATGTTTCATGTTTTAAAAAACCGCGGCGGTTTCGAGCGTCTTCACCCAAGATTACATAATTTTTCATCAGTTCCTGAAGGGGTACGCATTCAGTTGTTCGTTTCCGGCCATGGCTAATCAACAATTTATTGGTGAGGTGTTTCGGAGAGTAAAAATTTGTTAAATAAATGGGAGATATGACAATCAACTACAAATGGAGGGTGATAAAATAGTGGGTAGGCCTACGCCTTTTTGTGCTTTGCAACCATAAATAACCACAAAAAATTTAAAAGATGAAGTAGAGAAATTTCAAATATAAAAAAAAAAACGTATGTATCTTTAAACAATATATCTTATGCAAATACTAGTTAATTCTAGAATAAAAGTGACAATGATTTTTCGAGAACTTTGTCATTTTTTAAGTAATTACAATGGCTGGTAAGAGAGATTGAGGTTGTCTATAGTTCGACGTTTGTTTTGTGAGCCTGAATCTAAGAAGGCTGTTGCCAACAAAGAATCAAAAGACTTGTATCATACGCAGATATTCATAAAATTTGTCGTCGTGTCATGCCGTTTCACACATGACTTTTCACTAACTCTTATCTTCGTCAATTGTCCCTACCTAAGTTCGGAGGCACCATTCAATTTTGGACAATCGACTTACTCCTGGCTAGCCTATCTATAACAAACCAAGCCTTGACATAGGCTAATACCGGGTACATCATAGGTATAGGCTAATACTCAAAGCCTAGGCTTAAGGTAACTTGACTCTTGCTATGGAGAACGACGGATCTTCATTTGCAGTGGAGGTTGAGGGAAAGGCTGGTTCCCGGGGGTCTTTTTATTCTTACTATAAGCTTAGTACATGCTCGGTACTCCAAACTGGTACCCTGTAATACTGTAACAATATGTGAATGTTGTGGTCAGGAATCCGTATGTAATCAGTGTATGAATATTGTTGGTACGCTGTCTAAGTTTGTAAATGATATCTGTTTGTTTATGTTTGGGTAAGTCACGTGACCACACGGTCTTCCGCATTCTCCCCCGCTCTACACATGTTGGCTCGGCAATGCTGTATAACTTGCTGTTTAACTTGTATAATAAACTAAGGTTAATTACCCTCAGCTTATCAATCAGAACCCATAACATGGTGTCAGGAGTGGTTCTTATCTACATATAAGCTGGATTAAAGAAGAAATGAGGGTAAGTGACAACTTACAAGTTACGGACCAGTTTGTTGATGTCCTAGGCTACGACTTTTGCCGACGTGCATAATTTTTCCCAGTGGGATAAGTTTTTTTCTCTCATCATAATTAAGTTAGTTTTGTACCATAAAGATGAATGTACAGCTAACTCCACCGAGTCCTATGGACTTTAGTGCAAGTACCAATGTAGCCCTCAAATGGAAGAAATTTAAAGAAGCTTTTATTAACTATGAAATTGCCACAGGCTTAGATAATGAAGCTGACAGACGAAGGGTAGCAACATTCTTGCATGTTATAGGAGAATTAGGGGTTGAGAAATATAATACACTGTCTTGGGATGCAGATGGAGATAAATATAAGATTGATATAGTATTAAGGAAATTTGATGCAGAATGCAGTCCCAGATCAAATATAATCATGGAAAGATACAAATTTCTCAAGCCGAAACAAGAATCTAATGAAAGTTGTGACCAATTCGTAACTCAGTTAAGAATTCTATGCAAAACTTGCAATTATGATAATGAAGAAGAAATGATCAGGGATCAATTAATCCTCAATTTACATGATGATAAGGCTAGGGAGAAATTACTGGATCATGTGCAGATGGATACAAAGCCAATGACCTTGGAAAGGGCTGTGAATTTTGTAAAAAATTATGAAATGCGAATTCAGCAAAAGCAGCAGATGACTAGTAGCAATACTGAAGAAGAGGAAGTTAATGTTGTGTGGAAGAAGAAAAATAAGTACACAAATCCTCAAATTAAGCCGAAGTACAATTGTGCCAAGGAAATAAAAGATTGCAGGTATTGTGGCAGGACTCATAAAATTAGGATGTGCCCAGCATATGGTCAAGTGTGTGCTAAATGTAAGAGAAGGAATCATTATGCTAAACAGTGTAATACTAATTGGAACTCTGAAAAAGTGAAAACTTGTGAAGAGAATGAGGACAGTGATAGTGACCTTCAGCAAATTAGCACAATAAATGAATCGATAGGAAACATTTCTATGTCTCATGAAAGAAAGCAGTATGTAACCATGACTGTAAATCAGCAAGAAATAAATTTTCAGATTGATTCCGGTGCTACGTGCAATGTTTTGAGTGTTAGAGAATTGAAGCGTTTGATTGGCAATGATAAGTTAGATATTGGTGATAGCATCAAACTGAAAGTGTTTAATAATAAAACAATCGAGACTATTGGAATTAAAACTCTAATGTGTGAAAGGAAAGGAAAGCAGTATAAACTTAATTTCTATGTAGTGAAGGAAAATGTTACTTCTGTAATAGGTTATGAGGATGGACAGAGACTGAAATTGATCAAAATTCTTGTGAATGATAACCCAAGTGCTAAGCAAGAAATAAATGAGGTTTCTCCGAAAGGGTTAGATAAAAACAAGATTATTTCTGATTTTCCTGATTTATTCGAAGGATTGGGGGAATTAGGACCTCCATGTAAGATAAATATTGATGATACAGTGTCACCAGTGATCCATGCTCCAAGAAAAGTTCCTTTTGCCTTTAAGAGAAAATTGAAGCAGCAGTTAAGTAGTATGGAAGGTACCATTATTGAAAAGGTCTCGGAACCTACAAATTGGGTTTCTAGCATGGTTTTAGTAACAAAACCTAATTCCGATTTAAGGATTTGTTTAGATCCTACAGATCTGAACAAAGCTATCAGGAGACCCCATTATCCACTTCCAACAATTGAGGAAATTTTACCAAGATTGGGTAAAGCTAAAATATTTTCAGTACTTGATGCAAAGAACGGATTTTGGCAAGTGCAACTTGACAAAGAGTCAAGTTATTTGACTACATTTAATACGCCTTTTGGTAGGTACAGATGGAAGAGAATGCCTTTTGGTATATCATCGGCACCAGAAGAGTACCAGAGACGAATGCATGATGCCTTACATAATTTAGATGGCATAGAAGTAATAGCAGACGATATCCTAGTTTATGGCAAAGGAAATACTGATCAGGAAGCTTTGGAAAACCATGATAAGAACCTATTAGCGTTACTACAAAGATGCCGAAAAGAAAACATCAAGTTAAATCAAGAGAAGATGAAATTACATGTGACTGAAGTTAAGTACATTGGACATTTGCTAACAAAGGATGGTGTTTGTCCAGATCCAAAGAAAATTGAAGCTATTAATTGTCTAAAAGTGCCAAGTGATGTTAAATCATTGAAAAGATTTCTAGGGATGGTTAATTATCTTTCAAAGTTTTTACCAAGGTTGTCAGAAGTAACTCAACCATTAAGAAATCTGGAAAAGAAAAATGTTGAATGGCAGTGGAACTCTTCTCATGATGAAGCATTCTCCAAGATTAAGAAACTAATTGTTGAAGCTCCTTGCTTGAAATATTTTGACAGTAATTGTAATGTGTCTTTACAGTGTGATGCTTCAATGTCAGGATTAGGTGCTGTCCTAATGCAAAACGGTCACCCAGTGGCTTATGCTTCTAAATCGTTAACTGAAACAGAACAGCGATATGCTCAAATAGAAAAAGAGATGTTAGCCATTGTTTTTGCAGCATTACGTTTTGATCAATACCTTTATGGCAAAGATGTTATTGTAGAAACTGATCACAAACCTTTGGAAAGTATTTTTAAGAAACCATTAATGAAATGTCCCAAGAGGTTACAAAGTATGTTATTGCAATTGCAGAAGTTTAATTTGAGTGTTAAGTATAAACCAGGTAGTAAAATGTATATAGCATATACATTGAGTAGAGATTTCTTGTCGAATACATTTTCAGGTGCTGATAAATCTGATGTAATTGCATTATTTGAAGAGGTTGGTAATGTAAATATGACAGAACATGTTGCTGTGACAAATGAAAGACTTGAGGATATTAGACAAAAGACCATAAGTGATATTACATTGCAAACATTAAAAGAAACAATTCTAAAAGGTTGGCCCACTCATTGTAAAGAGGTTCCTGTAACCATAAGATCTTTTTTTAAATTTAGGGATGAACTTACTATTGATAATGATATAATATTTAGAGGTAATTGCATTGTAGTCCCATCATGTTTAAGGTCTTACATGCTGAAACAAATTCATTATGCTCACAATGGGATTGAAGCTACTGTTAGATATGGTAGAGATATATTGTTCTGGCCTGGCATGAGTGCAGATATAAAGAATTATGTTTCTTCTTGTGTGGTGTGTAATAAGTATGGTAGTAAACAAACCAAGGAATCCTTAAATTCACATGATTTTCCTTCTAGGCCTTGGTCTAAAATTGGAATGGATATTTTTAGTGTTGGCAATTGTAACTATTTGATTTTGGTAGATTATTATTCATCATATTTTGAGATAAATTCATTGGAAAATATGTTAGCGTCAAATGTTGTAAGCAAGTTAAGGAGTCATTTTTCACGCTATGGTATACCAGACATTGTAGTAAGTGACTGTGGCTCACAATTTACATCAAGTGAATTTCAAACTTTTGTAAAGAAATGGTCATTTAAACATGTAAAATCATCCCCTTACCACCACCAGTCAAATGGCAAAGCTGAAAATGCGGTAAAAATAATGAAACAGTTGTTCACAAAATCAAAGGAGGATGGCCATGATCCTTTATTAGCACTTCTTGAATGGAGAAACACTCCAACTGAAGGATTTAACTCTTCACCTGCTCAAAGATTTTTTGGTAGAAGAACTAAAAGTCAATTACCTATAACAGAAAATTTACTTAAACCCAAGATTGTTGATGGGGTACCAGAAGTTCAAACTAAAAAAATGGTTAGGCAAGCTAAATATTATAACAGATCATGTAAGAATTTAGTCTCATTAAAACCAGGTGATGTCATCCGTGTACAACCAGTTCCAGGAAAAAAGGATTGGAAGAAAGGTAAGGTAATAAAAGAGGTTGCAAAAAGGAAATACAAAATAGAAGTAGAAGGCAAAGTATATTTTAGAAATCGTAAATTTTTGAGAAAGACATCAGAGACAGTAACTGATAATTATATCGATTCTGATATTGAACTTGAAACTGATGTAAATACGAATGATGTTGGAAATAAATCTTTAATAATTCCTGAAGCTGATAACTTAGAATCACAAAGAACCAGAAGTGGTCGTGTTGTAAGGAAACCTCAATATCTTGAGGATTATTTGTAATAAATTTAAAGAGCCAATTAGGTATGTAGGATTAAATGTATGTTGCAGGGACCATTTATGTAGAAGAAAAGTTCTTTCAAGATTTTGTTGAGAAAATGTAAAAGAAGGGAGATGTAACAATATGTGAATGTTGTGGTCAGGAATCCGTATGTAATCAGTGTATGAATATTGTTGGTACGCTGTCTAAGTTTGTAAATGATATCTGTTTGTTTATGTTTGGGTAAGTCACGTGACCACACGGTCTTCCGCATTCTCCCCCGCTCTACACATGTTGGCTCGGCAATGCTGTATAACTTGCTGTTTAACTTGTATAATAAACTAAGGTTAATTACCCTCAGCTTATCAATCAGAACCCATAACAAATACAAAGTCTTCATTTAGGACAGCGATCCTATGTCAAACAACAGACACTTTGTAGCCTAGGCTACACTGTACTCATACCTAACCTACTGGTTACACTGCACAGTTAGCCTGGCAACTCAAAGACTAACTTGATAAATCTGAGAATAACATTACAAATCTTAACTTACGGTTGGTGGCACAGTTCCAACCACATGCAAGCACAGCATAAAGCAGTTTCAATACTGGCAACTTATTGTACTTTATTTGATACATTTGAAGAAAAAGATAACCACAACAGACAATGTCAAGTGTTATTACAACACATACATGATAACAAGAACAAGTGCATACCTTTTACAAGGGAGAAGGTAAGAATTTCACATAATAATACGGGGGAGCAACATTTCCCCTCTACACTGGTCGTTGTCGGCTCAAAGAGTGCGTTCTGAGCTTACCTAGCGCAGCTACGCTCGAGGCTCACACAACGACGCCTCTGTTTACCTTGGCACTCAATCACAAACTCTCGACCATAGACACAACTACTCCTTTGTTACGCCTCTCTACCTCGGCGTATGCACACTCGATCCTACACCAACTCAACTACGTGTGGCTAACATAACATTTTGATGAGATGAAAACCAATTCGTTTATTAAGTCTAAAAACCGTAAATGGAAGTACCATTCAGTTAAATGAAGCATTTCTGTCATTACATCACTTTATCCCTACGGAAATTGGTTTTCATTTATCTAGAACTATCAACTAACTGCAAAACCTAGGGTAGAAAACAGATCTAACAACAACAAGTTTTATGCACCATGTATAGTAGCCATCTCTCAGCCGGATATAGGCCGCAGCATATAATCTTCAAGGTCTGCTGTCAGACATACAGAGCAAGTTGGGGGACGCCACCCTTAAGGCGCGTTTCTGCCTAACCATCCTAATAACCTTACCAAGTTAAAACACCTATGTAAGAGTGATCTTAAATTCAATTAAGACCCAGTCACTCCTCATTAAGGGTATAATCACTTAGGATTATTTTCCTTACAAACAACCTTTTCATGTCATTCAGTCTCATGCACTCAATAACCCTAAGCAGGAGAAAAGTACCTTTGAAGATAATATACCTCTTAAAGCATCCTAATGACTAACTTACACATCAGTTACAAAACTTGAACAACTCCACCAGAGTTTGTAAAGCTTTTGGATGGGGTTGCTCTTGATACACAACCTCAACCGAGTACAGGTTCATGGTACCGAAGTGTTATTATCAGATCCATAATCTACGAACATAACTCATAAAGACACTTGGAAATTAACATAATTGTTATGTGCATGAACAATGCTAAGGCACAGAATAAAATACATTTCCATATAAAAGTACAAAAATACAAAATACCGTATAAAAAATATGATCTCAAATTTCCTCAATTAATCTAGAGGGAGGAACAATATTGTAAGCACCTCTGGTTTGTACTCTTTCGTTCACATCCGGATTGATAATATCCATTTCCTGCATTTTTACTAACCACTGTTCTTGTCCTACAAAAGGTTTTACTTTGTCAGCAGCACGTTCAATAATGGTGTGGTCAAACAAGTTTTTTAACTCATATTTAGCACCATCCCTAAACACTTTGGTTACTACATAAGGACCAGACCATCTTGGGTTTAGTTTCTTACTTGTGCTGGGAATCACACTTTCATTTTTAACCCATACGAGACAGTTTTCATCCACTTTCTCGTTCTTCCTCTTTTGATTGGCTATTGCTCGATACTTGCTGGCCATCTCTATATGAGTTTTCTGAATTATTTCATGTGCTTTTGCAATAGCAGTCTCTTCTACACCATCATTAATTGTGGGTAACACACTAGTTACTTGCCTAGGTGCCCTGCGAGAGAAAAATACATAATGAGGTTGTTCACCAAGAGTGGTATGTACCGCAGAATTGAGCACACGCTGGGTTTCACCTAAGTACTTTGGCCATTGATAAGGATGTCCTTTGCACATCACATTTAGTACGGTTTTCGTGGTTCTATGCATCCTTTCACTAACACTGTTTCCTTGTGGATGATATGGGGTAATATAACCTGTATTGATCTTATGTTCGCGACATAATTCTCTAAATTGATTTGAAGTGAATTCAGCACCATTATCCAGAATGACAGTCATAGGTACACCAAAGTCATTCAGATACATAAGGAAGTTTTTGCTTACCTCCTCTGTAGACTTACTTCGCAAGGGATAGAACTTAACATACCGGCTATAATGATCAATAACAGTCAATACATATCTATAACCATTTGCACCAGATAACATATCTGTTAAATCAAGACTGATTCTCTCTAAAGGTTTAGTTACTGGAGGCAATTCCTGAAACTGTTGTTGTAAAGAACTACTAGCTTTATGTTTTTGACACATGATACATTCACTTACATATTTGGTAACATCAGATCGCAATGAAGGCCAATAAAATAAGTTTTCAATAGCATCAATTGTTTTGCGTATTCCTAAGTGACCTGACAACGATTCATGACCGAACTTCAAAGCTGCCTTGGTTAAATCCCTAGGAACTATTAATCTCAGTTGAATGGAGTTATCAACTTTATCTGCACTGAGATATAATAAGCCTTCGTACAGCAGGAACTGTGTAATCAAAGCTCTAGGGAGTCTCTTACGTGGTAATTTGCCGCCCTCTAGAAAGGTTATTAACTCAGCCCACCTTGGTTCCTCTAACTGCCTTTCTTTAAACTCATCCTTGCTCAGACCGAGATAATCGTCCCTACTCTGATGAAAAACTGCTCTAACTGGTCTACTTAGTTGATCTGCCACCTGATTATTTTTACCTGGCCGATATTCTACCTTGAACCGGTAATCCTGCATTTCAATTACCCACCGGCTCATCCTAGGTGATTTAGTCTTTCTCTTGAACACTGATACTAGAGCCTGATGATCTGTGTGAATGGTAAATGGAACACCCCAAAGAAAATGATGAAACCTACGACATGCTAAGACAATAGCAAGTGCTTCTCTGTCAGTGGTACTGTAGCGCTGCTCAACTGGCTTCAGTTTCTTAGAGAAATATCCAAGAGGTTTCAACTGATCCTCTTGTCTCTGCATCAAAACCGCACCTACATGATCTAAACTAGCATCAGTAAATAATTCAAAGGGTTTAGTCATTTGAGCCTTTACTAACACTGGAACAGTGACTAATGCTTGTTTCATTTGTTCAAAGCTGGACTGACAATTCTTTGTCCACAAGAAGGGTTCTTTCTCTCTTAAGAGATTAGTCATGGGAACAGCTATTTTAGCATAATCCTTAATGTGTTTTCTGTAAAACCCACACATTCCCAGAAATCTCCTAGTTTGCTTAACATTGGTAGGTGGTTTCATGCCTTTGATTGCACTGATATTGTCTGGACATGGTCTACAACCGTCCTTGGAGATTATATGACCTAAAAACTTTATTTCCCTTTGGCCTATCTGACATTTCTTTAGGTTTAGCTTCACTCCTTTGTCACTGAAAAGTTTGAATAGTTGCTCTAACCTTTTTAACAAGATGGGAAAACTGGGAGCCCAAACAACTATATCATCTAAGTAATTCTTAACCCACCCTTTCTTAATAAGAGGAGCCAAGATATTAGACATGATACGTGAAAATATAGCTGGACTGCAACTTAATCCAAAAGGAAGGCGTTTAAATCTATACAGTGAAACTCCATCACTAAAAGTTGTTAAATCCCTGCTCTCTTTATCTAATTCCACTTGATAATATGCATCTTTCATATCTAGAGAAGCATAATAATGGTTTCCTGCAGCTGTATCTACTATTTCCTCTAATCTAGGTAAAGGGTGAATATCAACCTGGAGGTGTGTGTTGACTTTACGGTAATCGAGGCACATCCTTTGAGTGTGATCAGGTTTCCTTACAAGAACAATTGGGCTTAACCATGCTGCATTAGATGGTTCCATTATCCCTCTTTCTTCTATATCCTCTAACATGGTGGAAATAAGGGTTTTGGCCTTTTCTGGGTATCGATACATGGGAGATCTAACTGGATGTGGATCACTTACTGCAATATGAGCTTGAACATCTTTAAACTTTCCCAATTCTTTTTCTTCAAGAATGAATATGGAGTGATTTGCAACTAAAATGTCACTTAATTCTGCCTGTTGATCAGCATTAAGATGGGAATTATCTTGTTGAGAATACAAATATTTAATCTTTTCTTCTCTAGTATTGCCTGATTGGATGCTAACGTCAACACCTGGAGGAACTAAATCATTCTGAATTCTAGTTTTCCGGCACTTTAGATCTGGCTGGTCAATATCATCTTCACTGATTATCCTATAACAACCTAATAACGTTCCAACCTTCATCGTCATCCTAGCTTTCGTATTATTTACCAATGGTAATAACACTTCCTGAGCATCATTAACCTTAAGGCACAACACAGATTGGGTTTGACACACTTTAACTTCAGGTACAAATTCTAACAATGTGTTAGGAGGTTCATCTACAGCTAATGGGTAAATACCAGCAGTAAACTGGGGTAGAATAAGTTTCTTTCTAAGTCTAACCTGAGCTTCCTGAGGTTTATTAGGTTGAAGTACCGTAATCTGCCTGACCCTTTTGTTAGATGGTCTGGGTCTCAAATACCTTACCGGATAAATAAATCTATCCCAAACAATTATTTTCTTTGCATCATCCCATGTCATCGGTGCGGACCTAATCAAATCTGCTCCTAACAATAGGTCTGTGTCCAAATAACCATCTGGCACTACAGAAAATAAATGGGTAATCACCCTGGAACCAATATGAACGTCCAAATACACCGTACCAAGAACAGGGAGAACATGCTGAGTTACTCCAGTAAGTTGTGGGATATTCCTCATTTGATTACAATGTAAACATAAACTTTCTATAAGCCTCTTCTGTGCTACACATACTTCACTACCAGTATCAATTAAGGCATGGCACATTACATGATTTATCATCAAATTGATAGAAGGAGACCTGTGACTGGCCGTTAGTCACTCATTTCGGACAGGACCTGGGCACTGTGCTGAACCTCTTTTACAACCAGGTCTGTGGCAATCAAAACAAACACCTCTCGGAGGATTATGTGGACATTCAGAAAGCTTGTGATCCCTAACCTTACAGTAAGCACAATACTGATTGTTTCCCTTTTTCTTACCTAATCTTTTTAATGGGTTGGACAACTCACTAATCTGCTTCTCTAGATCCTCCAATTTTGATGTGGTTTGTGCACTACTACTTACTGCAGGTTTTGGAAGGGAATTAGAATTATGAACAGGTAAAACTCTACGTTGGGTAACGGTTCCACTTATTATCGCTAAATGATACTCATACTCAACTAGTTCAATGAATCTTTCCAAAGGTATCCCATCATCAAGGAAGTCAACGAGTCGTTCTTGGGATCTACCGTCAAGTCCACTATACAACTTCCTTTTCACAAGATTGTCAGCTTTTGGCAAGGTATCCTTAGGGAATTTCAATGCAAAGGCAGATAATTTACATTTCATTCTGTTAACAAATGTTCTGGGGGCTTCATCTACACTGTACCGTTCCATCTCTATTTCTTGCCAAGACTGGGTAATATTAACTGAACAGGCAAATTGGTGATTCAGAAAGTCCTTAATTTGACTCCAAGATATGGTATTTCCCCTTTTGGCCATTTCAGCCGTTATTAGCGTTGCAATTTCTTGATCTACTCTGGTAAGTGCTACTTGGATCCTATCCATATCTGCAGAAACACAGAACTCTACTTGACAGAAAAACCTAGCCAGTCTATTATCAGTTCCAATACCTTGCAAATCTGACAATTTCAACATCAAAATATCCTTGGGTTTTAAGCAAAATCCCTTAGACTGATTATCAATAGGGTCATGCACATTACCTACCCGAATAACTGGGTTATTAATGGTGTTACTACCCTGAACTGGATCATTAGGCCCTACAGGCTGTGTACTAATTGGCAAATTATGTGTCAATACTGATGTTGGCGTCATGTCTGCTCTGTCTACTGTAACAAATGGGTTAATGTCAGATGTGTCAGCTCTGTTAGAATTGAATGGGGTGGAAGTGACAGGTAAAGCATTTGACAAACTAGATATTTCTCTTTTCATGTCAATAAGTTGTTCACACACTTGTTGCATTTGACTACTTTGGTTATCCATGGCAGACAAAAGATTATCATATAAATCTTCTGTTTCAACCTCACCTTCCATTTTCCGAGCCATGTTATACAGAAACACCAGAAAAATAGTCAGCACACGATGCAATAAAAATAAATACACTAGTAGTACAGTACCTTAGGCTAGGATGATATAGACCTAATCACCCTAGGTTAGGCTATCATATAAATATATAAAAATAAATAGTGCTAATGGTTTCGTGGCTACTTTAGGACGTAGGGATGGATATATTAATCTATATAAGATAAATACATCCCACACCGCTGTCACCATATGTCATGTCGTTCCACACATGACTTTTCACTAACTCTTACCTTCGTCAATTGTCCCTACCTAAGTTCGGAGGCACCATTCAATTTTGGACAATCGACTTACTCCTGGCTAGCCTATCTATAACAAACCAAGCCTTGACATAGGATAATACCGGGTACATCATAGGTATAGGCTAATACTCAAAGCCTAGGCTTAAGGTAACTTGACTCTTGCTATGGAGAACGACGGATCTTCATTTGCAGTGGAGGTTGAGGGAAAGGCTGGTTCCCGGGGGTCTTTTTATTCTTACTATAAGCTTAGTACATGCTCGGTACTCCAAACTGGTACCCTGTAATACAAAGTCTTCATTTAGGACAGCGATCCTATGTCAAACAACAGACACTTTGTAGCCTAGGCTACACTGTACTCATACCTAACCTACTGGTTACACTGCACAGTTAGCCTGGCAACTCAAAGACTAACTTGATAAATCTGAGAATAACATTACAAATCTTAACTTACGGTTGGTGGCACAGTTCCAACCACATGCAAGCACAGCATAAAGCAGTTTCAATACTGGCAACTTATTGTACTTTATTTGATACATTTGAAGAAAAAGATAGCCACAACAGACAATGTCAAGTGTTATTACAACACATACATGATAACAAGAACAAGTGCATACCTTTTACAAGGGAGAAGGTAAGAATTTCACATAATAATACGGGGGAGCAACATTTCCCCTCTACACTGGTCGTTGTCGGCTCAAAGAGTGCGTTCTGAGCTTACCTAGCGCAGCTACGCTCGAGGCTCACACAACGACGCCTCTGTTTACCTTGGCACTCAATCACAAACTCTCGACCATAGACACAACTACTCCTTTGTTACGCCTCTCTACCTCGGCGTATGCACACTCGATCCTACACCAACTCAACTACGTGTGGCTAACATAACATTTTGATGAGATGAAAACCAATTCGTTTATTAAGTCTAAAAACCGTAAATGGAAGTACCATTCAGTTAAATGAAGCATTTCTGTCATTACATCCGTATAAAGGAGACAGGTAATATTAAATCAACTTGATATTAAATCAACTTATTTTCTCTTCTCTGTTTATTAAAATCGTAAATCCAAACTCTTGTATAATCTACTGTTCTTTTTAAAACAAAGATTTTCAATCAGTAGTAATTTCCTATTCAAACACCATCCTGTCATGTTTGCCAGAGGTTATCTTTGACTGCTGGGAGTGAGGAGGCAAAAGAGGTGTGGCGGTGTGGAGAATTTTTCATGTTCTGAGTGGGAACTTAGTCCGGGAAAGTCTCCTTATGACAGTTACATAAAGTTCAACAGGGGAGGATAATGAGCACTTACTCTCGGGGCACAAACGCCCTGCTAATACTTTACTGTCACAATTTACTAACCTTCACTCTTAAATACAAAAGGGGAAAATTTACTGTCCAGAGGCCGGAGAACTCCACACGTAGAATATATAAGTAATTTATGGCCTACTCTAGCTTTGTCTGGTCTATAGTCATCTCATTCTCAGGCTCTGTTCCGACTCCGTCCCAGCCACCCCAATGAGATGCTGGACAGGCATTTTACGTTAATGTAATTAGACAAAATCCAAAATGGGAGCAGTGATGTAAAGTAGTTTAAAAGTTTAAAGATAAGGATCTTTACCTTCGAAGCAAATATATTAATGCAAAGTTCCTCGCTGTTACCACCTATAGGTTTACTCTTCAAATATTCCCAGTTTAAACATTAAATAAATGAGGGAGCAAAAATACTAAGAAGGTTTAACCCTTGAACGGTACGGTGGGTCGTCCGCGACCCCGAGCGTCAAAAAAAAAGAGATTTTTCTCACGTGACTCACCCCCGTGACTGAATTTGTGGGTGATCGACCTGCAGTAGGTTTTTCTGAAATGCCCACCATTAGCACGTTGCCATTTTTCATCGAGTGCCCCTTTTTATTTGTTTCGCACTTTTTTGCTTATTCATGTTACCGTAAGGAATTGGCAAGTAGTGTCGCAAAACTTATATTTTTATAGTGTTGGAAAGTGTTTCTAGATGATCTGGCTACCCATGCCTATCTTTTTTTTTTAGCCAGATATGGAGTATATATAGGTATGTGTTCGATTTGACGTCTATTTCTCTCCGCGCAAGAACGAACTCGTGGCAAGGTACAAGTTTCGAAGATGTATGCAGGAAACAAACGAAACATTGGAAACCTACGTTACTAGATTGAAGATTCTTTTGAAGGACTGCAACTATGGTAACCAACGAGACAAGCAGCTGAGGGACCAAGTGGTGTTTGGATGTACTGAGGACAAGCTTCGTCAGAAATTATTTGAAGTCGAAGACCTTACCCTTGAGAAGACATTGGATTTGTGTGTGGCCTTTCAAGCAGGCAAAAGGCAGATGGACGTCATCAAGTCTACTCCTCGCCAGACCAATGACAGTGTGGCTAAAGTGAGAGAAAAGTCTATAAGGGAGAAGACTACTGATAGCAGACACAACGCAGACCATGATGGTAGGCCTAGGCATGAAAACAATAAAGGTAGGCCTAAGTCCAGTAAACCCAGTGTTCCTACGAGTAAGTTGCGCCCTTGCAAATTTTGTGGGGAAAAACATGAATGGCGTAAGGAAAAGTGTCCAGCTCATGGTAAGAAATGTATGAAATGTGGTAATTATAATCATTATGCTGTTAAATGCAAAAGTAGGAAAATAAATTATCTATCAGGTAATGACAATGACTTTGATGTGAACAGTTCAGATGAATCTGAATGTCAATATTTGCTTAGAGTGTGTAGTAAAAAGGATAAATATGACAATGTATTTGATACTGATGTGGGTACATTCCAAAATGTGGTTAGACTAACCATTGACACAAATGCAGAACCAGTGGTGATTCCTAAATGCAGAGTTCCAATTAACCTTAAAAACAGAGTATGTAAGAAAATAAATGAAATGGAAAAACAAAAGATAATAGCTAAAGTTGACCAACCTACTTACTGGGTGAGTCGGATGGTTGTAGCTGAAAAGAAAAATAAGGATTTAAGAATTTGTATTGATCCACAAGCTTTAAACAAGGCGTTGAAAAGGGAACATCATCCCATCCCTGTAATTGATGATATTCTACCCCAACTGTCAAAGGCAAAGGTTTTTTCATCTTTTGATTTGGCCAATGGGTATTGGCATTGTGTTCTTGGTGAAGAATCTAGTGTTTTAACTACCTTTCAAACCCCTTTAGGTCGATACAGGTGGCTCAGACTGCCATTTGATTTAAATGTTAGTGGTGAGATTTTCTAAAAACAGTTACTTTTGAATCTTGAGAATCTCGATGGTGTTGTATGTATTGCTGACGATGTTTTAGTTTGTGGTGTAGGTGAAACGGATACGGCAGCTGTTAAAGACCATGATAGTAAGCTAATCAAATTTTTGGAAAGGTGCCAGGCCAAGGGTATAAAACTTAATAAGTCTAAGGCCGTATTAAGAAAATTTTAAATTGCTTTCTTAGGTCATAAAATCACAAGTAAAGGTCTCATGGCGGACCCTAAAAAGGTGGAGGCTATCCTGAATATGAAACCACCTACTGATGTAACTGGTGTTAAAGAGTTTACATGTATGATTAATTACTTAAGGAAATTCCTTCCTAATTTATCTGAGGTGTTAGAACCAATAAGGAAATTAACTCACCAAAATACCGAATGGAATTGGACAGAAAAACAAGAAAAAGCTTTCATAGAGTCAAAAAGGCTAATCACTAATGCCCCAAGTAGTAGGAAACATGCCTCAGTTGCTCACTTTTTGAGGTCAATGTCAGGATTGCTCACCTTGTCAGGATTGCTCAGTCAGGATTGCTCACTTTTTGGGGCTAATGTCAGGATTGCTCAGCTTGTCAGGATTGCTCAGTCAGGATTGCTCACTTTTGCAAAAAGGATGTAATTCGCGTTTTTCTTATACATCCCTTCGAAACGTTTAATTTAAATGGTTTTTGGCTATTCATTCTGACAAAATATTTAATTTTTTGCTCCTATGCCTTGGTATTTAAACCATATGACCTGGTGAAGATGATTCTTGGTTATAAATGATTATACGAAGGACCCGTTATACATTCTGAAGTAGTGTATACAAAAAATGTGAATAACGTCCTATGGGTATACATTATACAGTAGATATTTTCATACCAAATTTCAGGTCATATGGTTTAAATACCAAGGCATAGGAGCAAAAAATTAAATATTTTGTCAGAATGAATAGCCAAAAACCACTTAAGTTAAACATTTCGAAGGGATGTATAAGAAAAACGCGAATTATATTCTGTACCCTCATAATTTCACTAAATGACCTGAAGTTTCATATATGTATACCTTGGATATATGCAAAATGGATGTAATTCGCGTTTTTCTTATACATCCTTTCGAAATGTTTGATTTAAGTGGTTTTCGGCTATTCATTCTGACAAAATATTAAATTTTTTGCTCCTATGCCTTGGTATTTAAACCATATGACCTGAAATTTGGTATGAAAATGTCTACTGTATAATGTATACCCATAGGACGTTATTCACATTTTTTGTATACACTACTTCAGAATGTATAACGGGTCCTTCGTATAATCATTTATAACCAAGAATCATCTTCACCACTAACAAGACCTTAAATTTCATTTCGGTAATGGATATTGATGAAGTGATAACAATATATGATATGTTGTAATTTCATGTACTTTCATTGTATGTTATTTTAAATGCGAGTTTCCTGATAAAAATCTATCAAATGTTACGCTGTCATTGGTGCATACTTCATTGAGTCAACCTTTAAAGAAGAGGTGGGTACTTGCTACCTCAAATTACGTATCAAAACCTCACGAGAAATTCAGTGTCTTGGAAAGAAAAAGATACAAGTCCTAATCCATGGTTATCATGATGTTAACAGCAGGAGTATGGAAAAGTTGTTTAACACCTACTACTGAGGTGCCTGCGTGTGTGTATACTGTAGGCAACTTTGAATATGTGCTGAATATTTACTTGTTCCGTTGTAAAGTATATGCGGAGTTTCGGTAAAGGACGAATATTAGTCATCTCCTTGGTATGTTTTTCTCTCAGTTTCTCGTATCTTTCTTCTTTTTTTTTTTTTACCTTACCTTACGTATGCCCCATTATGCTAACATGTATTCCTGCAATGTTCATGCGTATGCTATTGTAATAGATTTTGCCTTTCTGCTAATATCCTTTTTTTTTTTTTTTCATTTAGGTCACGTGCCTAATTAATAATGAGTATGGAATATGTACACCTGTTACACTGACATAAAAGAGCGAACCCTTCATAGGCACATTAGCACCCCCCCCCCACCCCACCCCCGGTCCATAAAATGCTTACACGACCCCCACCAAAGGGGAAAAATAAAAAGTATAAGGAGTTTACTTTGAAATGACGGCGTGTAAAGAAGATTTTTTCATACATATCTAATCATTCTTTCGTGCTGACTAACCCTTTCACATGCTTTCTTTAGTATTGTTGTAAGCAGACAAACTATGCATGTTTCTGTAGTATCAAAACTAAGTTTTCATTGGCCACCATTTTTAAAGCAGTATGCCATTTGAAAGTGGGTCTCCAAGCTTATTAAAAAGAATAGAAATGTGCCATTGATACTTCAGCGTGAATGTAAAATCTGGAATGGTCTCTTCAATAAAAAGGTGAAGTAAAAAAAAAAAAAGACCTTGATATAAATTGAAGGAAGTATTTGAGTAGAAATTTCAGAATTTTCTCACTCCAAAGTATTTCAGAACCGAGAAATGTGAGTAAAAAGAGTGGAATTGACGCTATAATTGTAAAATTCCTTGAAAAATTTATCGGAATATGAAAATGCCTCCCCCATAAACGCATCAGGCAAATAATAATGATATAATACTTACAAATAAGTAAATGTATACAATGAAATACCTGTAGTAGTAAAAAACGAAAAGTGAAAGCATAACACGTTGGCAACTTCCATGGTGTAAAATAAACACGAACCTGAAAGAAAATACCGGTACGAACCATGTGATGATGCGGTGATGCGGGTATGAAATTGTTCAAAGGTCGCGCACGCGCCCTCCCTCGTTGCTTAGAATTTCGCTCATTACCGCAAATGTCTCCCTAAACATTATCCGGCCAGTGATGCCAGGACTTATATCATAAAATTCAGTCTCCATTCTACTATACGGTAAACTAAAGCATAATAGCATGCATAACTCAGAATCATAATTGTGATTAAGATCAGCTTTCACTGTTATCATATGGTAGGAGACTCAGTCATTTTATTTCTGGAGTGAGGTTGGTCACCAAATGCACTGAATTGTGAGCAGCGAGTAACAAATATTGTACGTGGCGAAAAATTCTGTGTCACCGCTTTGTTTCATGTACTGTACACTTAGGAAGTATATCAGTAGTGGTGAGTTGCATAGAACTAATGTTATAGTATTAAGAGAAATCCTTATATTATTTCAGAAATGGAATTCAATGAATATATGTAACGCATACAATGAAAATATGCAACGCATGCCGAGAGATTTATAGCGGAATGCAGTCTGTAAATGCGCTTGTTGCATTGAACTAATCTCACATTTCAGTTTACACAGATGTTTTTACTATGAATAATTTACCCACGATGAAAAGTGCACCGGCCATCTCCCAGTATCACGAGAGTGGTGACCCGTAAAATCTAACTCACCACCCTCCGAAAAATCCACCTCGAAAATTCTCCCTACAAAATTTCCGCTTAACTAAATTTCCACCCCACCAAATTTCCTCTCTTTAAATTTTCACTACACCAAAATTACACCCTTCGCCCAACCAATACATTTCAATGTTATGCTTTTTTTTTTTTTGCCCTGTTTATTTCATTGTGAGTTGTTACCTATCTCTGCAATTAAAGATAATGATTTTAAAATGTTATCAAAGTACACAAATAAAAATTTACAATTCTTCCATTTTATAAGGTCACACTTCTTTTTTTTTCGATAGCAGCGTATTTCTTTTTCTTTGCCGAGTATCTGCGCCTAATATATGTAACTTTTGCTTGTGTCATAGTTTCATTCTTGGGCAGGTTCCACACAATTTCCATAAATTAGTGTGAATCGGAGTAATAGAAGACTGAATAGCATCCGGAGTTTTTCACTTTGCCTCTCATGGCATTTATACCTCTTTGGCTCTCAATTCCCCATTAGGTAAAGCAAGTGAAGGACTACTAACGGTAGCAAGTATAACCGGCTTACTTGAATTATAGTCATTGTGAAAACGGAGACGACAACCATTGCAGAATTTTTCACAACGTCGATGGGTTCTTGTTTTAACACATTTTCTTTATGCTTCTCGTTTATGTAATTTTCTTTGTCACTTTGTTTTCCTTTCAAGGAAGAAATGTACGAGAGGGACATGGTTGCAAAAAATAAATAGATAAATAAATAAACTTTCTATGACAACGATAAGAAAGCAACTTGAATTTAGATGGAATGCAATTTTTAGTATATAGTTTCACTTAAAATATACAGTTTATTTTGAGAAAAATAATCGCTCAGGTCATGTGATTAAAGCTTTGTTTGCTTACTAGGTGGGGGGGGGGAGTGAAAAGTGGTAGGCGATGAAAATAGTGGGGAGAAAGTTTCTTGTAGTCGTAATTTTGTCACGGACATGGGTCAGGATCTTGAAAGGTGAAGGAACCACAAACGGGACCAATGTATATATTGTGACGGAGCTGAGAGAGGATGTGAACTCAAAGGCCGATTGGAAACGACTGAGTTATTTATTAAGGAACACTCTTCTTTATATACAAAACGGCAAGGCAACAGGACATGGCATATTCGAGGGACAGACAAAGTTCAGAGCAAAACCGGAGACATGATCATTCAGGTTCTTTTTAGTGCGAGGGAAGAGCGCAGATACAAGCATAATATATACAATAGGAATTATGTACAATTGTGTGACACACGGTTGGTACAATATCCACATCCACTGATGGATAGTTTGATTCTTAGGTTGCAATATTCTGCAAAACGTTATTCATTACATACCCAAGCAATATTAGAAAAAGGATGGGTATTACATTGTGTGTGATATTAGAGAGTATATGATGTCAAATGTTGCATAAAAAAGCATAAGCAAAATATATATAAAGTCATAGTGAAGGTTTTCTCAAATGTTTTCCATGGGTGTAAGTGCCACGTATATCTATAAATTAGTAGCCGATCATTAAAGAGACGTGGCATGTTTGTGCTTGAGGATTTATCATAACAAGTTACAAAAAGTGTACTCGTGAAATTTATTCCAAATCTTGCTACTTCATTTTCATTACCCAAATACTAGAGTCTTACGGCTAAGGAAGTAACCTTCCATTATAAAA
This sequence comes from Palaemon carinicauda, assembly GCF_036898095.1. Lineage (NCBI taxonomy): Eukaryota > Metazoa > Arthropoda > Malacostraca > Decapoda > Palaemonidae > Palaemon > Palaemon carinicauda. Next base: position 90,359,444 of record NC_090729.1, read on the forward strand.
AAAAAAAAAAAAAAAAAAAAAAAAAAAAAAAAAAAAAAAAAAAAAAAAAAAAAAAAAAAAGAGAAGTAGTTACTTTGAGCTAAGATGATGATTGGACGCTGCCGTTTCTGTCATGAATAATGGTATTAAAGGAAGAATAATGTTGCATTATCGGGTCGACAATCACTTTGTTATCTACAAATCAAACATAAGTGACTCGTTCGGTCACTATCTCTTGTACTCAAATATTGGGAAAGATCAAGGAGGTAGAAAATACAAAAGGACAGAGGGGGAAAAAAAATGCCATATCACGACTGAACTAAACATTCATTAACTGTATTCCCTCCTAAATCCCAGTTTTAACCAGTACTATTCCCGAAACATAACTAAAGTAATGTGTAATGATGGATAGAGAGGGGGTGACCGCTAAATTTCTATCTAATCTAACTTAGCGGGCTGTTTTATGATCCATTTTTCACACATTGCTTACTTGAATCTTCAAAAAGTAATATCGGGTATAAATAATTCCTCTTTGCTTAAACGATTTTCATTAATATAAAACGAAGTCGGATCCACTCTGATTTTGGAGAAACTTCCTCTTCGCTTAAACTCCGATTTTGGAATAACATACACGATTGCAATACTGGATTCTGTAACAAGTAAGGAATAAATAAGTGTGTGTGTGTGTGTGTGTACGTGCGTGCGCGCGCGCTTGGGTTTGTGTGTGAAGGATATTAGTTGGTAAAGGGTTGACATATGTGGAACTAATTTTCATATATCCCTTAACATACGTCTTTAGTGATAGGGATAACATAAAACATCCACATATCTTTCATTTCATATTCGAAAGTTCGTAAAATAATACGATAACGGAACATTATAAATAATATGATTAGCTGTATTGCCGAGGAATAAAGATTAAACTCTTCAATTTCTTAAAGGGATAAAGTAAATGTATATTGTTTATTGTTTTTTTTTCTCTCATCAGTAAAGTACACCGTGCACTACAATCGAATAAAATGAAATATATTGTTATTGTTATCATTATTACCGTAAATTTTAATATTGTTACTGATGCTCTAGTTATTGTTATTATCAATATAAACAACGCAATAGTGATGTAGTCTTGAAATCTTGGCGTACATTTCGCTACTTATTCAAAAAGAAAAAAAAAATGGAAAGAGAGATGGGTACTTTCCCATAGGCTTAAATTGAAAGGAATGTGGTCAGGGGGGAGGAGGGCCTCGTTGGCCGACTTCAAGATAACCTTGATAAGGACAAAACCCATCTTACTTATTGTGAATACTCTGCCATCACATCAGTATCGCGAAATTGGGCACTGGGTTGTATTTATAATACAGAAAAGTCCGGTAGAAAACATTATATATTTTTTTTTTACCCATTGGGGATGCAGCCAAAAGATCATTCGATATACTTTACTGATTTTCTACGAAGGTGTCCTTCCAATGAAGTGTTTCATAAATAATATGCGAGTGCAAAATTACAATTCGGCGTTGTGCGCATTCTTCTGCCTATATTTTACGCATAGCGTAAGTCTAAATGGTGTTTGCGCCGCCCTTAGAAAAATCAGGAAACATTTATCTACCACCGACTTTAAGGAAAATGACGTAACAGTGTTATTATACTATCTTCTCCATTTAAATTCAAGACCGTGTATGTACATCTGGACATATACAAAACCTGAATTTTCAATGAAGATATGCCAAGTGTTGAAGAAACGTAATTAAAAATGTTTTCCTACCGCTTTTAAGCGTGCAAATGTCAGGGTTTTAAATGAATGTTTTTAGACCCAGATTAATTTCCCACTAAGTGCTATGTCTTTATTCACGAAATATTATTTTGCATGTAGGCTATGCTTCGTATAATAAAAGAAACTAAGTTGTAATACGTTTTTTATTACTCATATATTCCAATGTAAGTGATTATTACCCATATATGTTAATGTAAGCGAAAGGCCTTAAAATAAATGGACAGAGAGAGAGAGAGAGAGAGAGAGAGAGAGAGAGAGAGAGAGAGAGAGAGAGAGAGAGAGAGAGAGAGAGAGAGAGATAACGGTGGGGGAGGCGTGTGAACTCGATTGTCTCACGTTGGCACACAAGTGTGTGTGAGTGTGTGTGTGTGTGTCTCTTAGGATTAAAAAAAAATGCAGAGAGATGGGTACTTTTCCATAGGCTTAAATTGAAAGGAATATGGTCAGGGGGGAGGAGAGCCTCGTCTGCATACAAATGTGTGTCTTATGATAAAAAAAAAAAAAAAAAAAAAAAAAAAAAAAAAAAAAAAAAAGCCTGCTCGGTAGGAACAATGTCACTATCTAGGGGCATGGGTCATCCAGATAGAGAACTCCATGCCTGTCGGTGACCACAAACACAGAAAACGCCCCCCTTTGGGGCGGGGGAGGGAGGGAGGGGGAAAGAAGGGTGTGTCATTCAAGATAGACAACTCTAAGCCTGCCGGTGACCATAGACACAGAAAACGCCCCCTGTGGGTGGGTGGGGGGGGGGGATTGGTAGTAGCTTGGGGGAAGGGGGGGGCGGTTTGTTTGTAAACATAACCTTACGTATAAATCCCCAAACGGACTGAGCAATCCTGACAATGGCCTCAAAAAGTGAGTAATCCTGACAATGGCCCCAAAAAAGGGGAAGGGAAGGGGTTGTTTGTAAACAAAACCTTACGTAAAAAATCCCCAAACGGACTGAACAATCCTGACAAGCTGAGCAATCCTGACATTAGCCCCAAAAAGTGAGCAATCCTGACAAGCTGAGCAATCCTGACATTAGCCCCAAAAAGTGAGCAATCCTGACTGAGCAATCCTGACAAGGTGAGCAATCCTGACATTGACCTCAAAAAGTGAGCAACTGAGGCATGTTTCCTACTACTGCCCCAATACTGCAGTACTATGACCCTAACTTAGACCTTGTCATACAGTGTGATGCTTCACAAAATGGGCTAGGTTCAGTATTGTTACAGTGTGGCCAAACAATTGCTTTTGCTAGCCGTGCTTTATCAGAAACCGAAAAAAGGTACGCACAAATTGAGAAGGAAACACTTGCAATTGTTTTTAGTCTCAGGAAATTTCATGAGTATGTCTATGGTCGTAAAGTAATTGTTGAGAGTGACCACAAACCTATAGCTAGTATTGTTTTGAAACCCTTGTGTAATGCTCCCAAGCGACTGCAAGGAATGTTGCTTAACATTCTACAATACGATGTTGAAATCATACATAAAAAAGGTAAGGAAATGTATGTGGCTGATGCTCTCTCGAGATCTTATTTGCCATTAGACAATTATAAAGAAAGTGAATTTGAGCACGTTAACATGCTTGAACATTTACCAGTAAAAAAAAGAGCGTCTTGATGAAATTAAACATGAAACAGACCAGGATGAGACTTTGCAAATTTTGAAATCATTAATCTTGAAAGGTTGGCCAGAAGGAAATGAGGAGATACCTAATGTAGTCAAAGCCTATAGTCATACCAAGGATGAGTACTCAGTTCAAGACGGGTTAATTTTTAAGAGTAATAGAATAGTCATTCCATTAAACCTTAGACATAAGATAATGCAGGTCGTCCATTCAGCACATATAGGAATTGAGGGCTGTCTACGAAGAGCCAGAGAATGTATCTATTGGCCAGGAATGAACTCTGATATAAAGCAATATATCTTATCATGTGAAATTTGTAATAAATTCCCTTGTGCTCAACAAAAGGAAACTTTAATTAATCATGAAATTGCTGATCGACCATGGCAAAAGGTTGGAATTGATCTAATGAGTATTGAAAAAGATAATTATCTTATAACTGTTGATTACTTCAGCAATTTTTGGGAAATTGGCTACCTAGAAAATACATTAGCCAGTACAGTGATTAGAAAACTTAAATCTCATTTTGCTAGGTATGGATTGCCTTGTGTATTGATTAGTGAAAATGGACCCCAATTTGTAAATAAGGATTTCGAACAGTTTGCAACTGACTATGATTTTGAGCATAGGACAAGTAGCCCTACATATGCCCAATCTAATGGGATGGTTGAATCGGCAGTGAAAACATCTAAGCGTTTAATTAGAAAAGCTATTGAAAGTAATAAAGATCCCTATCTAGCCCTTTTGGACCATAGGAATACCCCTACTAGTGATAAAGATGCTAGCCCATCACAGTATAGCCTAGGTAGGAGAACACGTACCAAATTACCAATGTTATCTAAGTTACTTGAAAATCAAAATGTAAATTTAGAGTTGGCTAAGGAAAAGAAAAGATTAAAAAATGCTAAGAGTAAATTCTATTATGATAAAAATGCTAAAGATTTAAGTATTTTGTATGAAGGAGACAATGTACGTCTTAAACCTTATGTTTTGGGCAAGAAGGAATGGGAAAAGGGAAAAGTTGTGGAACGATTAGATGAGAGGTCATATATAATTGAAAGCGAAGGTAAGCTATTTAGAAGGAATAGAGTTCAATTGAAAGAAACCCCAAGTGATGTGCATATGCCCCAGGTAAATGAACCAGTAACTATTGACCTTAGTGGTAATGAAACTGAAACTCCTGTCAAAGTGGAAAACGAAGTTGTAAGTAACAGACAGACAAGGTCAACCAGAAATAAATTACCTTCTAAGTATTCTGACTATGAAATGTATTGATGTTTTGCGGAATTTCCCTAACGTCATATAAATGTTATGATTAAGAAGTGTAGCAATCTGTTGTGTATTTTCTCAAATGGCATGTTGAATTTCGTACCAAGAATGAATATTTTATTTGTGAACAGGTTCAACCACATATACATCATAGTGTACAATGTTTTCATTGTGAATAACTTTTAGAGCTGATTGTAGTCCTAACCAATAACCTATCAAAGTAAATTCAGTGTAGCATTCTAACTGGTAATCCATCCAAATAAGTGTAAATTTAAAAGAAGAAAAGATGTTATATTATTAATGATTATTTAATAATTATGCTGTTAATATTGTTGAGAACGCTGCCAACAGCTACATGATTCCTAATACTACCGCTAGATGTCGGTGTGTATTGTTAGTTGTGTGTCCCGCTATATCCAATAAAGCTGAGTTGTAACTTGTGAGTTTCCATCATAAATATCACCTCCGATATAGGGCATCAAGACAACAATGAGTGGGACTGTGACGTCGATTACATTGGTTTACAAAAAAAAATTTTGGTCTGAGACAAGAATGGAGATAGGGGTTTTTTGCTAATTTGGGTATGATGAATTCAAATTTATAAATAGTTTTGCTCTATCACCTCTAGTTTTCTGGCTTTTAAATAGTCTCATTTTAGTATAAACAGAGAATATATGTGCACATTTCAAGAGTTGCAGCAGCTTATAACAGATAAAACAGGATAGATAAAGAATACTGATTGAATCAATATACTTGGATAACACAATTACACAATTCATAGTACCACAGACAGTCAAAAGTGTGTTTTCTTAGAAGATCTGGTGTATTTTGCCTCCGGGATGTCGCGCAAGAGCATCTAGCAGAAGTCTCTCATCATGCCGGGGTTCCATTTGCCTTGATAGTTGCCCTCCATCTTCGTAATGTCTTGGTGGAATCTTTCTCCATGCTCATCACTCACTGCTCCAAGGTTTGGCGGGTAGAAGTTGAGGTGGGAATGGGGAAAATTAATCTTGAGTGACATTTGGCACCCCATATCCTCGTAAGACTTTAGCAACTTTTCAATACAGGCTTGGTAATCTGGTACGCGTGTGTTACCAAGGAAGCCACTACAGACCGACTTGAATGCTTCTCATGCTCTCAGTTCCTTTAAGTTAAGGAGCTCCTCAAAATCAGTATCCTTCAGCACTTCTCGGATCTGAGGTCCGACAAAGATGCCCTCTTTGAGCTTAGCAGCACTAACACCTGGGAACACAGTAGACAAGTGTTGGAAGGCAGCACCATTTTTGTCCAACGCCTTCACGAAATTCTTCATCAAACTGTACCAACCGTGTGTCACACAATTGTACATAATTCCTATTGTATATATTATGCTTGTATCTGCGCTCTTCCCTCGCACTAAAAAGAACCTGAATGATCATGTCTCCGGTTTTGCTCTGAACTTTGTCTGTACCTCGAACATGCCATGTCCTGTTGCCTTGCCGTTTTGTATATAAAGAAGAGTGTTCCTTAATATATAACTCAGTCGTTTCCAATCTGCCTTTGATTTCACAACTCCTGTTGAAAATGATGTAAAATTATTACATCACTTATGTTTTTCTTCTATTTATCATTGTTCTTATATAATGCGTTCTTAAAGGTTTAATATTTGGTTTAATTATTGTTAATTTGAATAATGTAATCATTAGTATAATTTAGTAAATTTAATTGAGTTTTTCTATGTTTACTTCGAGCTTATAAAGGGAATATGTAATTATATTTTCGTTGTGACGGTAAACACCTTTTAAGTCTCGAAGGTATAACAACTGTTAACGAGCAGTTACTACTGTTTGTTTCTTTTGTTTTCCGAGGAAAGGAAACGCTGAGCAGCTGAGACAGTCGTAGTGAAGTCCGTTTGGAAAATTCGTACCAGTCAGTTAGTTGGTTTGGTTGGTGGAATCAACATAGAGCCGGTTGCTTTTCTTTCAAGCTAGACGGTTATATTAATAATGGACGGCTAATTACAACGAACTGTGCCCAAATCACCGCTCCTGCTCAAGTCTTGCCAGCAACGAAGACATGTCTCTTACCATCTTAGACACAGGATATACTTCATTTATTGCCGAACTTCCGAGGTGCCGATAAGGCTTTAAGGTACGTCACAACGAAATGATGGGTGTCTATTTCTAAAGTGATCCTAGCCTTCTTATCATTTCACCAATGGAAATGATGGCACACTTATTTGCAAACTTGCTTAATAGTCCTGAATTTAATCGTTATATTTACTGATTCATATTAACATATCTTATTAAACTAAATATATACCTATTGAAGCATAAAAAACTACATAATAATTTGTAAGTAATTTGTTTTATCTTCGGATACTATTCGTTTATTTTAACATCTCGAAAATCTAATTTCTAGGATCAGCTTCATGGAAGTAATGTTCCTATATATAAATATAAGTTTTTGAAGGATCCTTTAACTCTAATTCTTTATTTTATTTTTCGAGATGTGTTTATGCTAATTTAGGTTTTTGCAGTTGTTACCCCCTTGTCGTTACTATTTAAGTTTATTATTATTAGGGGGTAATAGAATGTTTGTTTTTCTTCAGGGCTCTCTTGAAGTTGCGGGAAATTGGGAAGGACCGAAACTTTCACCCCCTTGTCGTTACCCTTTGACACAAGGTCGGTCCTCCTAAGGATACTCTCAAACGATTTTTATAGTTACCCAAACCGAACATCCTTTCAAGAAATTTAGAAATATTTAACCTAAATTTAAAAAAAAAAAACTATTCTGAAAACTTTAATTAAATTTAAGAGTTTTATTTTGTTTGAGTTTTATTACTAAAATTTCCTGTATAGATAACTTTTTTCAAGATGGCGACCGTGACAGGATTGCAAATAAGGAGTTCGGTTTGGTTGCTTGGTTTGGATGAGAGTAGGAGTGGTTTTGGGGCTTGTTCTGTATTTGAAATTTTCTTATTCTATTTTGTACTGTTCATTTTCGTCGTCAACATTTTCTTGGATGACATTGACTGATCTGTGGTTATGAAATTGGCAGTCTTTGGACATTCATATGTTTCTGATCTCGAAAGGAGATTTGAGGGATCAGAAATAAAAATTGATAATGTGAAATTTGAAGTGTCATTTTTTGGTTGGAGAGGTGCCACATTTTCCATCTTTCTTAACAATACTAGTCTTTTAGATCCTTTGGTATCTTATAATCCTGACTATTTAATTGTATATCTGGGAGGTAATGACTTAAAAGCTGACATAGACTTATCCTTAGTCAAAGAAAATTGCAGAGCATTTTATATATTAGTTCGTGAAAAACTACCAAATACTTGCCTTATTGCCTCGCAAGTAGAGCTGAGGTTTCATGTAAACAGGAATAGGTTTGATGCCCTTCTTACAGAACACTATAAATTACTTAGACGCTATTTCAATAAGTTTGTACTAGGTTTAAAGTGTAAAGATTTTCTGTTTAGGGTGGAAAGCCAGGGGAGATTAGATAACCAGAGGTTGTATAGAGATTCGGCACATTTAAATACAGTAGGTTTAAATCATCTATTTAAATTGATGAAAGATTGTTTGAGGTTTTGTTACAGAAAAAATAAAAGTTTGTAATCATGTCTAATTTGTCTCTTTTAATCAATAGTCGGAAATATATCCGAGGACAAGTGACAAAGTATTATAACAATAAGATTTCAGTCCAAACTAAAACCACCTCTGAGAAACATGTCCTCAAAGCTAAGTTTAAATCGTATCTTGATTACTTGAGGGACCATGATAGCAAAATTCAAGCCTTGATATGGCAAGAGGAAGAAAGTAGTGATAAACTTACAGTGGAATTGGCGAATTGTGAATCTTATATTGATAAACTCAATGAAATGTTAGCCTTCCTTGAAGATACTGTCTCTTTCACTTCTAGTACCTTAGATGCTGCAAGGAGTTTGCTTAAGAGTCCTACTGCTCCCCTTCCTACTTTCAGTAGCACTGAAGGGGAAAATATAAACAAATTCTTAACAGAATTTGAGGATACCACAGGCTCCTTTCAGCTTAAGGATAGGGATAGGTTGTTGTTGTTAAAGCAACAAGTTTCGGGGCGTGCTTCCGTTTTGTTGAGTTCACTTGAAGTGGATAAACAGACTTATAATGATGCCAAGGAACTTTTGTTAGCAGCTTTGGCTTCTGGTTCGCTGCAGAAATTCAATACTATTAAACAAATAGCAGAGATGAGATTAACGTACAGCACAGATCCATTTTCCTATATTAGTCAGATGAAAACTGTATTGAATCTGTTAAGTTACAAAAAATTGAAACTAATGACTTTTTGAATTATTTCTTTTGGCAAGGTTTGAATGATACTTTCAAAAATCAGTTGACTATCATAACAAATAAGACCAGACCTTCATTGGATGAAATAAAGGATAAATTTTTTGAGGCAGCAGAACGATATTCATTAGCTACCCAGAATTTCCATTCAAAGAATCATTCTAAAGGTTTTAATATCAAATCTTCAACAACAAATTTGGCTACTAATGTCAATTTTAGCAAGACTAACGGGCCTTCAGTTAAGTGTACTTTATGTGCTTTAGACAAAGAAAGAGACTCTTCTCATCCTATCTATAAGTGTAAGTATTATGATAGTCCAAAGGCCAAAGTTGACAAATTGAAGGAAATTGGAGGATGTTTAAAGTGCGCTAAAGCCAATCATTCCACCGAATCTTGTAAATTTGTTTTTCGAAAGAAATGTTTTCATTGTGGAAAATGGCATTTTACCTATCTGTGTATAAATGGAAATGAAGAAAGGAGTTTACTGGGTGCCACCAATAAAATCGAAGCAACCCCTGTTACCTCTGAGTCAAAAAGTGTCCAAAAAAGGGAAAAACTGTAAATCTGCTCCCAAAGAGGAGGTTTCTAGTGGCATGATTCTATCAGTAGGTGCTTTACGGACTACCAGTACAGAGTCAATTTTGCCTACTTTTACTTGTTACCTAAGTAACCGGGTCGAGATTAGGTGTCTTGTAGACAGTGGTTGCCAGACTAATTTTATTACGGAAGCTGTAGCCAATACTAGTAATCTCAAGGTGTTAAAAGAAAGGGTACATTTGACTGTTAACGGTTTTAACTCGAGTAAGCAGTATGTAACTAAGCTTGTGGAAGTAGAGGTAGAGATAGGTAAGGAAAGGTTCAAGATTGAAGCACTTTGTGTACCATCTATTGATATAAATTTGAAACTTCCACAGCTTTCTAGGATTACAACTGCGTTTATTGAGAAAGGCTATGTCTTGGCAGACAATCAATTGTTAAACCATCAGGAGGAGATCAATAACATTGATTTCATATTAGGTACAAATTCTATGTATTGTCTTTTGAGCTCAATGGTAAATTTTGGTCAGCCGATTCCCTCTGTCTATAGTCAAAGTGCTCTAGGGGTTATGCTATTGGGTAATCTGCAGAACACTATTTCTAATTTGAAATACTTACCTGATTTAAATTATGCCTCATACAATGGTAATAATTCGGACATTTCTACTTATTTGTCTGTAGAGTCTTCTGTTGTCTATGTAGGCTTTGGTTCAAGCATCTTGTGTGATGATTCAAACTTTATGGAAGAGGAGGTAACTCTTGATGTTGAATCAAATTTTGCAGTGTTGAAAGATGATGGAAGTATTTCGGAGACTGAATTGAATAAAGCTGCAAACGAAGTTCTCATGAAATATGATGAGAAGAAGGTATTAAACTATGACCAATTAGAATTCGAAAACTGCTCTTCAGAGGTCAATGATCAACTTGTTAGATTTGCTTTGAATCATTCTGTTCGTACTGAAAAGGGCAGGATATCCATGCCTCTTTTATGGAACAGTAAAGTATCTCATCTTCTTGGTAGGAATTACAATCTTGCTAAAGCTGTGCTAAAATCTAACTTAAAAAAGTTAAGAAAGAATGAGCTTCATTTACATTTGATGGATGATGCCATTAAAGAACAAGAACAACTTGGTATAATACAGAGGATTCCAAATTTGGATCAGTATATGGAGGAACATCCTGAGCATAGTTTCTTACCGCACATGGGTGTGTTTAAACTAAACAGGGAGACCACTAAGTGTAGAATAGTTTTTCTCTCGAATATTTGTGAAAAAGATTTGTCTAAGCCAGCTACTGTTAGTCATAATCAGAGTATACATTCTGGACCTTGTTTAAACCAAAAGATTGCTTCAGCTCTTTTACACCTGAGATTTGGGTCTAAGCTTCTATGCTTTGACATCCGGAAAGCTTTTAACCAAATAGAGCTGAATCCCTCTGATCAGAATAAATTACTATTTCTTTGGTATCGTAATGTAAAGAAAGGAGATTTTTCTCTTGTGGGGTATAAGAATGTGCGATTGAGTTTTGGATTACGATGTTCACCAACAATTTTGATGTTGAGTTTATACAAGATTTTGGTCCTGGATACTGAAGGGAATTCTGAGGAGGTTGTATGTTTGAAAAGGTTGATTTATCAATTATTTTATATGGATAATGGTGCTTTCACTTGTAGTGATTCATCAACTTTGAAATGGGCTTATCAGTTATTGCCATCTATTTTTGAGCCCTATAAGATGGAATTACAACAAATTGTTACTAATGATAGTTCACTTCAGGAGGATATTGATGCTGGTCTTGAAAACAAAACTGACAGTAAAGTTAAACTTTTAGGCTTGCAGTGGCATAGGCAAGATGATATATTGTCAACTAGACCTATTGCTCTTGAGGGATCAGCCAATACAAAACGTTTAATTCTCAGGTCGATAGCCTCTAATTTTGATTTATATAATTTCAATGGACCAGTTTTTAACAGATCTAGAGTTTTTATGCATGGCTTACAGTGTGACAAATCACTTGGATGGGATGATCCATTGTCACAAGAGCGAATGAAAGAGTGGAACTGTATTTCAAGACAAGCTAATGCAACTCCAGAAATTATGGTAGAACGGTTTGTAGGGGAAAGAGATGCATCTTATAGGATACTAGCTTGTGTTGATGCAAGTAGTCTCATGTATGGAGCCGTACTTTATATTGAGAATATAGATACAGGTAAGGTTAGTTTTGTATTGGCCAAAAACAGAATTGTGAACACAAATTTGAAGACTAAATCAATCCCTTCCCTGGAGTTGCAGGCTATTAGTTTAGGTACAGAGATGCTTATGGAACTTTATAAAGAACTGTCTGGTCCTGCATGTGTCATTTCCATTAATATTAAAGCACTGACTTTGTATTCTGATAGTTTAGTAGCGTTAACTTGGGTAAATTCCTATGCTAGTAAACTTGATAAAATGCAGGGAAAATCCAATTTTATATTGAATAGGTTACATCGTATAAATCAGCTTTGTGAAATCTTCCCTGTGAACTTTACCTTCACAAGTGGGCAGAATAATCCTGGGGATTGCATAACTAGATGTTTATCATACAAACAACTCAAGAAAACTAACTATTTCTCAGGACCACAAATTCAGTCAAGTGATGTAGCAATAAGTCAAAATGTACTGAGTTTCACCATCCCGAATCCTTTATTCAAGATCAATGATGATAATGTTGAAAGCAAAGACGTTGGTAGTTATAATATACAGTGCAATAAACTTTCCATATCATCTGAATATCTAGTTTCTCCAAACAGATATTCTGACTTTCGCCATTTAGTGGCTGTAATTGCTAGGGTTCTGAGATGTTGGAATAAGTGGAAGGCTCGCACAAAGTTGAACAGACCAACTTGTAAGGATTTGATGGTTATTGAATCTGGGTATTACAAAGAGGCTGTTATGCACATAATTTTGAAAGATCAGCTTGTCTATTTCCCTGAAGTCTTTGATTATTTTGGGTCTGATTTGAAAAGGGTCAAGAACATACCCAATCTTGTCAGTCAGCTTAATGTTTATCCTGATCAGGTTGGAATTCTGAGAGTGAGAAGCAAATGTGATCGGTGGAAAGAGGGTGAAAGATGCTATTTCCCTATTCTTTTGCACAAGCATAGTGAGTTAACAAAGTTGATAATTCTTGATTTGCATGTAAGGCTGAAACATGCTGGATGTTATTCACTTTTAGCAGAGCTGCGGAAAGAGTTTTGGATACCTCACTATTTCTCAGTTGTTAAAAATGTCCTTAAGGATTGTGTTACGTGCAAAAGGTATAATGGTCGTTCTGTGAAACTGAATCAGTCCCCATATCGTGATGTTAGATTGCATCCTTCTGAGATTCCTTTTGGGTATGTGTACATAGATTACTTTGGTCCTTATACTGTTAAACAGGAACATAGAAAGCTAAAAGTGTGGGTTCTTTGCCTTACCTGTATGTTTACTCGAGCAGTCAATTTGAAGATTTGCGTGGATATGTCTGTTAAAGAATTCCTTCGTTCTTTTATGCTTCACACGTTTGATTATGGATTGCCACAGTTTTGTGTAAGTGACTTAGGCACACAGATAGTAGCAGGAGGTAACATCATAATGGATTTTCTTAAAGATCCTGAAACCCAGATGCATTTTGATGAGGCTGGTGTACAATCGATAAAATTTGATCGTTATTTTAAAGGCTGCAGTCAGATGGGTTCTTTGGTAGAGATATGTATAAAGATGGTCAAACATTTGATAAATAAGTCCATTGGTACAAATGTTCTAGAATTTAGAGATTTTGAATTTGTTGTTAGTCAAACTTGTCACTTGGTGAATAGGCGACCAATTGCTTTTAAAGAAGCATTAAGGGATTCGAGCAACGAGCCTGTTCCTCACCCTATCACTCCGGAAAGGCTTATTCATGGCTATGATCTCTTATCCATCAATGTCATTCCTGATCTACAGCCTGATCCTGAGATTGATCTTGAATACATTCTTGGTACCACCCCGTCAGAAAGGATAAAGAATAATTATCAAAAACTAAATGCAATCAGAAAAAATCTCATAGACAATTATCATTCGGAGTTTTTAGCTACCCTAATAAAACAGGCAGTTGATAAGAAGGACCGATATCGTCCTTGTCATCATAAGCATCTTAATGTAGGTGATATTGTCTTAATCAAAGAGACTCATGTAAAACCCCTTAACTATCCTATGGGAAAAATTACAGAGGTAATTAAGAATACAAGTGGTGAGGTGACTAATGCTATCGTTTTGAAAGGTAAAACAAATGAGCTGGTGAAAAGGCATATAACCAGTCTCACCCCTCTTTTAAAACCCGATATTGCTGAAGAGATCAATCCTTCAGTTAATGAGGAATTAGATGCCAAACCTAAATTTAGAGGAAGGTCAAGGAGAAGGGCAGCAGTCGAGTCAGAGAAAAGGACTAGGCATGTGCTCCAAGACTGAGATGGTTTGATAACTTTGTAAATATGTAATTGTAAATATGCATGTTTTCATTTTAAATTCAACTTTTTACATGTTTTGTAAAAAGACTGAATCCCTTCCCTGGAGTGTTGAAAATGATGTAAAATTATTACATCACTTATGTTTTTCTTCTATTTATCATTGTTCTTATATAATGCGTTCTTAAAGGTTTAATATTTGGTTTAATTATTGTTAATTTGAATAATGTAATCATTAGTATAATTTAGTAAATTTAATTGAGTTTTTCTATGTTTACTTCGAGCTTATAAAGGGAATATGTAATTATATTTTCGTTGTGACGGTAAACACCTTTTAAGTCTCGAAGGTATAACAACTGTTAACGAGCAGTTACTACTGTTTGTTTCTTTTGTTTTCCGAGGAAAGGAAACGCTGAGCAGCTGAGACAGTCGTAGTGAAGTCCGTTTGGAAAATTCGTACCAGTCAGTTAGTTGGTTTGGTTGGTGGAATCAACATAGAGCCGGTTGCTTTTCTTTCAAGCTAGACGGTTATATTAATAATGGACGGCTAATTACAACGAACTGTGCCCAAATCACCGCTCCTGCTCAAGTCTTGCCAGCAACGAAGACATGTCTCTTACCATCTTAGACACAGGATATACTTCATTTATTGCCGAACTTCCGAGGTGCCGATAAGGCTTTAAGGTACGTCACAACGAAATGATGGGTGTCTATTTCTAAAGTGATCCTAGCCTTCTTATCATTTCACCAATGGAAATGATGGCACACTTATTTGCAAACTTGCTTAATAGTCCTGAATTTAATCGTTATATTTACTGATTCATATTAACATATCTTATTAAACTAAATATATACCTATTGAAGCATAAAAAACTACATAATAATTTGTAAGTAATTTGTTTTATCTTCGGATACTATTCGTTTATTTTAACATCTCGAAAATCTAATTTCTAGGATCAGCTTCATGGAAGTAATGTTCCTATATATAAATATAAGTTTTTGAAGGATCCTTTAACTCTAATTCTTTATTTTATTTTTCGAGATGTGTTTATGCTAATTTAGGTTTTTGCAGTTGTTACCCCCTTGTCGTTACTATTTAAGTTTATTATTATTAGGGGGTAATAGAATGTTTGTTTTTCTTCAGGGCTCTCTTGAAGTTGCGGGAAATTGGGAAGGACCGAAACTTTCACCCCCTTGTCGTTACCCTTTGACACAAGGTCGGTCCTCCTAAGGATACTCTCAAACGATTTTTATAGTTACCCAAACCGAACATCCTTTCAAGAAATTTAGAAATATTTAACCTAAATTTAAAAAAAAAAAAACTATTCTGAAAACTTTAATTAAATTTAAGAGTTTTATTTTGTTTGAGTTTTATTACTAAAATTTCCTGTATAGATAACTTTTTTCAAGAACTCCTCTCTCGGCCCGTCACATTGGTGACCCCGGAGTGACTCGCTCCTCCCGCCTCCCCCCCCCCCCCCCTACACCTCTCACCGTTACTATGACGCCGTCAACGCATACCTTCTGCAGCAGTACTCGCCGTCGCCAGCCGCCCGTATAGCAACGCCTTTTCAGCTCTCTCAACAACCGTTGGGGGACCAAAGGGCTTCGCTCACCCACGGGAAAATGACCAGTATCACTCGCCTGCAACCTGCCGCAGACAGCTCTCTTCGTGAGGTGAACCTACTTTGTGCCCTTATGGACAGCCACTTCATGACCTTCAAAACCTCCATCGACGCCTCCACTCGTAACGAAGAGGACACCTATTCAACTTCAACCGAAGCTGACGTGAATTCTATAGGACTTACACGCCTATGAATGCCGTAGGACATACACGCCTATGAATGCCGTAGGCCTATGAATGCCATAGGATATACTCGCCTATGAATGCCGTAGGACACACACGCCTATGAATGCCGTAGGACACACTCGCCTATGAATGCCGTAGGACACACACGCCTATGAATGCCGTAGGACACACTCGCCTACCCCGTGACGAGCCGGAGCGGCAACACAGCCAACCATCATCCACCACTTGCTCGCACCCCAACCAACGACTTCTACAGCCACTCACTGCTGCTCATCGGCGCAGTTGTTACTATTACCTCTCCAGATTCAGGGCACCTATTTAACATGTTCAGTATGTCATTTTTAGAGGGGGAGCCATGTACCAACCGTGTGTCACACAATTGTACATAATTCCTATTGTATATATTATGCTTGTATCTGCGCTCTTCCCTCGCACTAAAAAGAACCTGAATGATCATGTCTCCGGTTTTGCTCTGAACTTTGTCTGTACCTTGAACATGCCATGTCCTGTTGCCTTGCCGTTTTGTATATAAAGAAGAGTGTTCCTTAATATATAACTCAGTCGTTTCCAATCTGCCTTTGATTTCACAACTCCTCTCTCGGCCCGTCACAAAACCAAGCTTGATGTGAAGAGGAGGAAGAGGCACCTTATTCATGTCCACCACAGGATTCCCCTTGACGCTGTGTTCGCCAGGAACGAAAGTGCTTCTAGACCCCCAGTCTTTCTGCTTGTGATGCTGGGATACAGCTCGACTATCTCAGAGACAGAGAAAACAACAGTACTTTGTGAAGCCGCTTGCATACCCATAAGAAGACCAATGACCTTGAGGTCCCCACACAGACTCCATTGGTACTCGCTATACTTAATAGCTTCTAAAAGAAGCTCCATATTGTCATAGGACTCCTTTAGATGGACAGAGTGTGCAATGGGAATGCTGGGATATTTATTCCCGTTGTGCAGAAGCACAGCCTTGAGACTTCGCTTGGAAGAGTCTATGAAAAGACGCCAGTCTGTGGCAAACCAAGGGACATGAACAAGCCAGGTATGTTTGTGCAGTAGCACGACTTGTTTTCCATGTCGAAAAAGGAAGCAAGGTCTTTGTTCTGATTCCTGAAACTGGCGATCCTTACATCTTCCTGGACTAGGTTCCACTGTTTAAGCCGAGAAGCCAAGAGCTCTGACTGCTGTTTTGACAGATACAAATCACGAGCAAGATCATTCAGGTCTTCTTGCGTGATCCAGTGTGGGTCGTTGCCACTTGTTCCTGAATATGTAGACTCAATATCTTCCAAAGATAATGACTCGGCAGAATCCTCCCTCGAGGGCATTTCTTCATCTGATGAGGAAAGAAGATCCTTATTTACCTGAGGTGTGGGTACAGGAAAATCATCTGAATGGGGAACGGGTCTCATAGCAGATGGAAGGTTTGGATATTTGACCTTTTCCATAGAAGATGCATTGAAACCAGTTATATTAGTTAAACAAAAATAACAATCATCTGCATGGCTTCGTGGCTCTCTCCAAACCATCGGGACTGCAAAGTTGAAAGCCGCTTTCTTGCCATTAAACCATGCAGTTAGTCCATTGTAGCAGGGTTTACAACAGATGTATGGAGCCCAAGACTTGTCCTGATCACCAATTTTACAGTCAAAATAGTGAAAGTAGGCGGTTCTTAGGAGGGAAGTGATGGTTCGACGCTGTGCAACTGTTGTGAAGTCCCCACACACGTAGCAGAAAGAATTAGCCTTGTTGAGGCATCCTCGATGTTTTGACGTGCTTGAAGCCATTGAAGAATCTGAAAATATAACAAAGTAAAACTAAATCAAATGCAAGGCAATAAAATGTGCATTGGAAAATGTAATACTAATATTTAGTTACCCAAAAGATGTGTAACACGATAGTTGAGGGACACCAACCTCCTGTGCCACCTGTGTGTGTGTGAGTAGATTGCCACACACACACAGGTGGCACAGGAGGTTGGTGTCCCTCAACTATCGTGTCTGTGAGACAACCTCTTCCAATGACTGCCAGAGCACTACTGAGTGTGGATTGAGACCTGCTGCCCTAACTGCCAAAATCCATCATGATATATAATTTTATATATATATAATGTAATGCAATCACTTACATTTAGTGCATAATAACTAAAAAATAAGCCATAAGTCTCATAATATTAGAATTAACCCTGAATGCATATACGCCTTTATGTACCATATATGCACAAAATGCACACTATGCATATCTAAAAAAATACTAGAGGTGATGAGTAAAACGGATTTCAAATTTGAATTCAGACCCCCCAAATTAGGTAAAAACGGGTATTTTTGTGCTTGCCTCAATTTATTTGTAAACCAGTGCGTAACCTTTGCTCCTACCTTTTACAAACATATCACTTGCTCCATAGCTTGGTACCATAGTTAGCAATGCTACAGGAAGTGTGATTAAGTTTAGGGGGTGTAAAGGGTTAAAAATCTCCTGGCCACAACTGAGAATAATAATTCTCTGGTACACTTCCATCAGGACGACATGGCTCCAGCCTAAAAAAACGGATTTTGACATAGGAAAAATCTATTTTGGGTAAGATAGCCATGTTGTCCTCATGGCCCACCCGTTGCTTTGCATCCACCTCCCAATTCTCAGTGTGGGACCTCGTGTTATGGGATGGCTGGTTCTGGAATGGTTCAACAGGAAACCTGTTAGTTGTAGCACATTGAGATCGTTAGTTGTAACGGCTCACTTGCTTATGTTCTTCCCTCTACCCTTATCCTTCGAGACAAGGTTAACTCTATTCAGGGAAGGATACCAATGTCTTGTTATTAACACGTCCCTTATTTATACACCATATCCCTCGAGGATATTTGCTCTAGAGGTCAGAACTCTGTTGATACCTCAAAGGTAAAATTTCTCTGGTAGACCACTCGCAAAAATATACCAAGTAGAAACTGCCAATGAAAATCTTCCATCAGGACGACATGGCTATTTAATCCAAAAATAGATATTTCCTATATCAAAATCCATTATTTTCACTAGTTTTTCTCTTTTCACCCACATTTGTTGTAGTACACTTCTTATTTTCAATATTTTCTTCACAGAAAAGGAATTTTCCAAATGTTTGTGCACTATCTTCTTCGTAAGGTGGTTGGAGCTCTATTGCTTTTCTTCATATATCACTATAATGTTGACAATATAACATAAAGTAGTTAACATTCTCTTCTATATCTCAGGATATACAGTTTATATTTCCACCTTGGTGTCTGTTTTATTTTTTTTTTTTCTAAATTCAAACCCAATGTTTTTGTCCTCGTCCTGAATAATAAAATTGTCGAAAATGTGTTATCATATACTTCCTCATCCCTGATTTCACTTTTCCAGATTTTATACAAAATTAGACTCTCCTTACACTACATTTCATTCTTCCATTTGCTTGTGTCTCATTCTCTTGACTTCTCTCATTACCATCCCACATTCATCTGCATACTTCTTCACATGCATCCACCACTTCCTCTGTTTTTCTTCCATGTCATTGACTATTGCTGTTAGTATTTCCTTTGCTCCCTTATAAATGCTATTAAGGTACCTCAGCTTTCCATCCATTACCCTTGTTTTCATAGCAGATGCTCCTATATCCCCTATCAAGGCTACAATTGCTGAACTCTTTACACCCCATAATATCCTTTTATACAATCCATTCTCAATTCTCACTGCGCAGCACGATGTGAGAATATTCCGACACTGCACATTTTTTAGTGTATTGCATTGTAGATTGACATGCTTAAATTAAGGTGGACCACGGGCTCTTTGCGTTGGCAGCAGAGGCTGGAAAATATTATACAGAAAGCATTATTGTGCTTGATCAGCACACGATGATGATGGTAAGGAGATTATGAAGCACGTTACAACCGGGAGACTCTGAAGCTGGAGTCAGGGCTGTTGCAAAGCTACTCGCTGTCTTTCCAAACCCGTTCCTTTCTTGATCCTAGATAAATTACTTTTTTCTTATTGCAGGTCCCTATCAGACGGCGTCCAATTAGGGATTGCGGATTCTAATATGGGTCGCAACATATACGTACTCATCATCTCTGTTATATGTACGTTAAATTTATGTATATTGGAACACAAAACTTATGAAAAGGGATTTTTTTCACATATGTTGATGTAAACGATATTTGAACATAATGATCTTCAGTTATTTAAAAACCACTTGATCGAAAATTTTGTTTTTACCTGCAGATGAATTTATTGCCACAACTGAAGGTGTTTTCATATGTTTGTAATCTTTATAATGCCCACGACTGGATGCTGACTGTATCGGTATGGATTGCAAAGATGTGCGGTTGCCGCTCAGCACATTTTGCAAATCAATTGCACACCAAACTGACGAGCAGTCATCATCATCATCTCCTCCTATGTCTATTGACACAAAGGGTCTCGGTTAGATGTTGCCAGTCGTCTCTATCTTAAACTCTTAAATCAATACTTCTCCATTCATCATCTCTTACTTCACGCTTCATAGTCCTCAGCCATGTAGGCCTGGGTCATCCAACTCTTTTGGTAGCCCAGTTAAAAGTTTAGTGAATTAATGTCTATTGGGGAGTGCAAAGAGCATGCCCAATCCATTTACATCTACCCCTCACCATGATATCATCCACATATGGCACAAATAATCTCTCTTATAGTTTCATTACCAATCCTGTCCTGCCCTTTAAACATTGATATTCATCAGAGGTCTTTGTTCTCAAATCTACAAAATTTGTTGGATATTGTTTCATTGTCATACCAGGACTCATGTATGTTTTGTGACATTGATCTCACTAAAGATATTTATATGCAATTTCAGGCGATTTGATTTCTAAGTTATGCTTAACCTAGCCGTGTCTGATTTGCTATTTTCAGTCTTTCATTAAACTCCAATTCTAAAGACCCTGTATTAGAGATCATAGTTCCTAAATATTTACATGATTCTACCTCATCGATCCTTTCTCCTTCCACTGATATTTCAACTTCCATTGCATATTCTGTTCTTATCATCTGTGTTTCTTCTATTGATCTTAAGTCCAACCTCCGGTGATATTTCATTCATTTTGGCAAGCAAGCCTTGCAAATCCTGTTGTGTTCTGCTAATAAAGACAGCATCATCAGCATACTCTAGGTCACCTAATTTCCTATTACCAATCCAGTCCAATCCTTCTCCACTATCCTCATCTGTTATATGTATTACAAAATCCACGAGGAGGATAAACAACATAGGTGCCAACACATTCCCTTGGTGTACTCCGCTGTTCACTGGAAATTTATTTGATAGGACACCACTAACATTAACTTTGTACTTGATATGCTCATGAACAGACTTAATCAAATTTGCATACTTAACAGGGACTCCATAATAACGCAGGATTCTCCATAGAATTAGGTGGTACACACTCTCAAAGGTCTTTTCATAGTCCAAAAATGCCATCAACATGACTTAAAATGGATATTTGGTCAGTACAAGTTCTACCTTTTCTAAATCCTGCTTGTTCATCTCTCAGCTCTTCATCAATCTTTCTCTCTAGTTTCTTTAGGATAAGCATACTATGTATTTTTATGCCTCTGTAACTATTGCAATCAGTTTGGTCTCCTTATTTTTCCAATTTTCACCAAAGATTCTAGCTCCCATTCATCAGGTTTTGCCTATTCATGCCACATTCTATAAAATAATCTTAAAAGTATTCTGGGGTCACTTCATTTTCGGCCAATATCATCTCAGCAGTTATTCCATTGTATCCAGGGACTTTCCATCTTTTGAGTTTTTTAATGATAGCTTCAACCTCAAACGTACTGAATTATTTCATGGGCACAGCAAGGTCTTCCTCATCTTTAGGTATATCAATCAAATTACTCCCTTCATATCTTCTATTCATGACCTCACTAAAGTGTTCCATCCAACGTGGCCTTTATTCGTCTTCTGTTGTTATAACAGATCCATCTCTCTTTTTGGGCATATGATTCTTCTGCTTTGTCCCCATAGAGATTTCATTAATAATTCTATGAGCGATTGTTACACCTTAGCCTAATCTTCGTTCCTGTCTAAATTCTCTCCAGTCATTCTTGGCTTTTCTTTTGACCTTACTATCAATACTTGAATACTTAGCATGCTGTACCTTGTAATTTTCATTAGTTCCTCGAAAAATTTCAACAATCAATTTCTGTCTTTGTCTCCTTTTTGTAGTATTCCAAATATCATTTGATATCAATGTCTTTCTCTTTGTAACTGCATGTCTCAAAACTTTACTAGCAACTGACTGATACTTGTTTTTGATGTTACACCCTTCTTCATTAATTGTCTGCTATTCGGTTCTTAAAGTCTCTAAGACTGCAAATTGATTTTTATTTTCAATTGCAAATGTTTTTCTGTGCTCATCTTATAGAAGGTTAGTTGTATTAAAACTAGATATTCTATCTACATTTCTTTTGGGTGCTTCCAGTTTTAATTTCAACGTGGTAATGAGGAGCTGATGATCATGATCAATATCTGCACATCTATAGCTTCTTATATTTCTCAGAATCATCCTTCTCTCTTTATTAATGGCTATGTAATCTATTTGATTTATCTAACGGTTACAAGGTGAAGTCCATGTATATTTGTGGATGTCATTGTGCTGGTAAAGTGTACATCCAATGGCAAGATTGTTTGTTGAATAAAAACTTGTAAAATGTGCTCCATTTTCCCTTGCAACTTCACCAAGTACCCCAAAACCCATTGCATTCTCTATACCTTGATTATTCATTCTAACTTTAGCATTGAGGTCATCAATCAAAATTTTCATATCTCTCTCTGGGATCTCATCTATTACACTCTGCAGTTCTTCATAGTATTCATCTTTCCCTTCTTCAGGGGAATCATTTATTGGTGCATAGCAAATTATGACAATCATATTATACTGCTGTGATTTAAACTTTGCAAGTAACAATCTTCTATTTACAGCTCTCCACACAGTTAATGCTTTTTCTGCTCTTGGTGCAGCCTCTGCTACCCATGGATCTTTCTCCTCTGCATCTATTACAGAAGATCCTAGTCAGGAGGCCTTTGCACTTACGTATGAAGAAAGATTTTCATCAATGTCGAATATCCAAGAACCGGAAGAATTCATATTTACCATAGAGCTCAGGGAAGAGGCCCACCACTTTTGCCACGATGACCAGAGGGTTGAATATGACGACGGCATCCTTCCTTTGATTGATGCATAGAAATGCGAGGATGGGAGTAGTTTTTAGACACAAAGGAAGAGGAGCCCATGTGTTTCCTGACAAACCTCCAGGAAAAGATGCTGGGCGAGTGGCACAGGAAAAGATGCTGGGCGAGTGGCACCAGAAACCCCCTTTTTTATATCATAAGGATTTTGTGGACTTTAAGTAAAGGGCAAAGAAAAAGCCCAGACCCTTGACTTGCCTTTTACAGGACAACAATCAAATACCTGGCTAAAATTAATCCATACCAGGTATGGGTGGCTGTCAAAAGTGAAAAATACCCTGGCAGCAGGGAATACTGACTGAATTGGAGAGGTGGATCCCGAGAGACTAATTTTTTCGGTAAAAAAATTGTCCGTCAGAAAAAGCGCAAGACCCTTAAATTGTGAAAGGTATGAAATAAGATAGCCCAACTCTTTAGTTTTGACAAAATTTTGATTGAGAATTTGATTTTCATATACACTGCAGTCATAAACAAAAACATTCAGAGATTTCAGATCTCCGCCATGGATATTGCCAACATTCAACTGCCTTCCACTTTTCACATACTGACTGCACAGTAGATAGTGAAAAGTGCAATGTTGATCCAGAATCGTGATCTTCATCCGTATCAACTCCAAAATTTTTTGTTTTTTTCCAATGCATGATATCTATTCATTGTTAAAATTTGTCGAAAATCTAATGTGTCAATTTGTTTTCACGTAATCTATAAAATTGTGAAAAATGCAAATCCGGATCTAGAATCCGGATCGGATCCGAATCACCTCCAAAATTTAATAGGGTCGTCCATGACTTAAGATCTATCCGTGGTGAAAAGTTCGTCCATATCCGTTGATTAGCTTTGACGTAATACTGTCCACAGACAAATGAATAAATAAATAAACCGACTCGATTTTATAACTTCATTGGCGGAGGTAATAATCCCATATATATATATATATATATATATATATATATATATATATATATATATATATATATATATATATATATATATATATATATATATACACCATTTTCAAACATTTTAATCCCTTGATATTCTTCTTTTATCTATAGTCCGCTACTGCAGCAGCTGCCTAAACTTTAGAAACTGTAAACCTTGTGTCTGGGGATGAACCAGAATCATGTCATCTCAGCCACTGAAGAAAAGACCTAAGAAGAAACTGCAATCTGAGTTTGAACATTAACAAAGCGAAGATTTCGTCCTTGAAAATGTAAATATTTGATTAAACCTTTTTGAAGTTTAAATGATATAAATTTGACATTGATACAGTATTGGTAAATGCATATTGTAGTAACCAAATAGATGTTAATTATTTCTAAGTGTTGAGTGTGTCATTTAATTTTGAATAGTTATGTTCTATGCGTATGCAACAATCGTTGTTCTGTATGACTAATGAAATGTTCAAACATTTTAGGTCGTTGATAATGCGGAGGGAGCCAAGCAAGCTCTATTAGATGAGGGAGAAAACGATCTAATGAGAAGTATTTGAACCTCCACCTAAAGAAAGTTGTCAAGGACTGTGTAAAAGTATCGCCTGTGTTTTTTCTTATGTGCAGTTGGAAAATGGATGTTTCCTTGAGAAGATGCTTAAGGACACGAATGAAGGTAAAACTATACCAAGTTTTGATTTGTTTCCTAACACCAGGCAAACTTTTTTGGAATTGGGGAAAAAAAAAAAAATTCAAGGAGAACCTTTCCTCCACCCATTCCTCATCCAAAAAACCCAATCCCAGCACCTGACCAATCTACCATCTCACGGAGCAACAGGCAGTAGATACTCAAAGCACACGTCTTAGGTCCACACCAGTTCACAGTTCGACTGTAGTACCGCCACCTGGCTTTCCATACCTGCATTTGCACAATATGTGGCTTTCTAGTTCCAGTTTTTAGAAAACCTTCCGACTACAAGTTACAATATAATTTTGGTGTAAACATTATAAAATTTTTCCTATTTGTTGTAAATTCTTGAAATATTTAGTTTATTTTTGTACGTACATTTATATATTTGTATATTTTCCAGTAATAAATTTTACATATTGCTGAAATTTATCTCCTAATTTGTAGTAAAATATTCTAACGAATATTTTGATAAAGTTTCAATTTGGAACTAATTAATAAAGGAGATGGTTATAGAAAATATCAATGAATGTTCAAACAAATATATTTGAAAGGATTAAAATATATGAACGACTTTATCAAATATTTTCATACTAAGTAAAACTGACTGCAAAAAATAGCATTTATTTTTACATAGATTATGCCTATATAAAACGTCATTGTTATGATTAGAATATATTAATGAATTCAAATCAACTGTGCAATACATAACATTTATTAATTACAGAAAATATTCATATAGAAAATGTCATTGAATCTTGGAAGCAATTATAGATGTCATGATTACAATACATGAAATACTTGAGTAAAATTGACCTTGCATAAACATTGAATATTATAAAAAAAAATTATCATTACTTATTAAAATTTATTCTTATGAAATAAAAGTAATTGTCAACTTACATAGACTAAAGCAGAAATACAAATTTATATTAAATAACAAAAGATTGATGAGCTACTTTCAGAATTCTTCCCAAATATCATTGGAAAATGCATGAATTACTGAATACAACTTTTTATTAAAAAAAATGAATAAAAGAATACAAATTGAAAAATTTCTTGTATGGCAATCAATAAGACAAAATTTAATTAGAATATTAAACGGAAAATTTTTTGAATGATATACATACACATACACACACACACACACACACACACACACACATATATATATATATATATATATATATATATATATATATATATATATATATATATATATATATATATATATAATCAGCCTTAACTAGTCTACTGCAGAACAAAGGCTTCTGACATGTTCTTCCACTTGCATCTGCTTATGCTCTTTCTATGTTAGTCTATACCTAAAAAATTTCTCACTTCGTTAATCCATCGTCTTCTCTTCCCCTGTTTCTTTTGCAATCTCTTGATGACCATTCATTTTCTAATGTCCATCTATTATCTGTCTTTATTATTATTTGTCCTGACTATGTCCATTTCTTTTTCTTGCATGTCATGTTGTTAGAATATCCTCTACTTTATTTGGCTCTCGTATCCATGTTGCTATTTTTCTGTCTCTTAGTGTTGTTCCCATCATTGTTCTTTCCATAACACTTTGAGTTGTAACTAGATTATGTTCTAAGGCTTTCGTAAGACTCCATGTTTCTGGTACATAAATTAATACTGTTAAAATCATCTGATTAAATGCCTTTCTTTATAGAGAAAGTGTCATTTTACATTTCATAACCTCGTTCCGTTTACCAAAAGTTCTTCATCTCATGCTTACCCTTATTGTAATTTTGGTCACATGTCATGTCGAAACACTTATTTATTGTCTCTACATTTTCATTGAACATTATCTTAGTTTTACTGAGAATGAATAAGAGTAAATCTATATATATATATATATATATATATATATATATATATATATATATATATATATATATATATATATATATATATATATACTGTATATATGTTTACATATGTGATTATTTATTAAAGTGGATATAAAAATAATAAGAAATAATTTCAAAAATTCATTTAAGGTTTCAGATGTCAAAATATATATTTTTATACTTTGAAACTTGTCATAAATTTACATATATACAATTCTTTTCTTGGCAAATCTAAATATATGAAAACTTCCTATACAGTATTATAGAATCTTGCAAAGGAACAGAACCCGAATTGCTTGAATTGTGTCCCAATCTGCATGTCAGGTTAAGTAAATTTTAGTCATACCTCCAGCTGCCAGATAGAGCTTCTTGTGTCTCTGAGTCCTCTTGACCTCTCCCACTCATAGCATTTTGATATCTTTTCAAAATTAAGTTCTACAACAGACAAGTTGTCAACAATACGGACAATACGGTCATGACAAAAATTCATGGGAGTGTAAAAAATCTCAACCTGGGCGAGAGAAAGGAAAACATTGATTAGATTATGAAATGGTATACACAATGTATTTTCACATTACACATATCTTTCCAAAAAAGATTAATGGTTAAATAATATAGTTTACAACAATAATTACCTGCTCGCTGAGATTCAAACAGCATTCTCTACATTATGTCTTTTCCTTCTCACTCAATAGTTGTAGATTAGTTGAAGAAATATTCCAATGGGGGGGGGGTTCATCTTCTGTATCGTATTTCAATTTTTCAGGAGTAAGTTGACTTTGTGTTTATCTAACATTTCCCCTAACCCTTTTTTTTTTTTTTGGTAAACACACCATTACCAGACTCGGATTCTATGGATCATACATCCATATACCGGAACATGTACGCAGCATCAAAAACTGCAAGATGAATCACAGAGTAGAAGTTTTTATAATTAAAGTGAGGAGTTCCTCCAAAGGCTAAGTTCTGGATTCGAATATGTTTACCGTCTATTACTTCAAGGGTGTGTGGGAGATTCCATTGTTCCTCAAATCCATTCCTCAGGGATACTGGGAACCTGTATAACCTCATCTCCAAAGCCTTGAATAATACAATACTATTGATCATGTTGGGTGCCACATAAAATTAGGAGAGGCTCTTGTAGGCTTTTCCTTTTGCAAGATAACATAGGACAATTGCAACACGTAGGCCTGACTCAATGCGTCTCATCCTGAATGTTAGGGTCATCATTATGTAAGGTTTATCCCATTTCATAATTTCATCAAAAATGTCCTCCGTAATCTCGGTAAAACTCCTTTATGGTCTTGGTTTTTTAGTTGGCAAATCTTGCATCAAATTGTCATAGTACCCTTTTTCCTTTCTGCGTTGCAAGTATGGCTGGAACCAGCAACATCTTGGAGTTCACCGCTTATATCTCTTTTTATGTTGACGTCATGCAAAATTTTTACAGTATTTGTAACAGGGCATCATGATAAACCAAAATGGATTTTCCTAATTCAGGGTAATATTGATGGTTTGTTAAGAGGTTTAACAAATCTAGATTGCCCATGTTCATCAAAATATTTGATGAGAGATGTAGTTATTGTTATGTCTGTAACTGGAACTAGAATATCAGCGCAGAGTTCAACATACTATTTATATGGTGACATCCATGTTCACGTCATAATGCATGTCTTTATGTGAAATGACATACTAAATGTGGGCGTGTCAGAATCAGTGGCCTACTGTGCCGTAGGATTACGTACATATGTAAGTTAATCTCGGTCTGCACAAGTTAGGTGTTATGGTTAATACAGTAATACATCATTGTGTAGTAATCAACTGAAAAAAATGTGGATATTTCTTGTTTTGGGTCAACGAGGTTTGCCACACTTGGCTGTTACAATATACAAGTCTTTGAATCACAAATATGTGACTATGGCATATGGCCCAACAACCAGCTGGGGGATACGTCCCTAATCCAACATTTGGATTTTGGACCATGAAACATGGAAGTTGTGCCTTTCAAATGTTATTTTCTCTCATTTGGACCATTTATCTTATCGTAGGTAGTAGGTTGGCTAGGGCAACAGCCACCCGTTGAGATACTACCGCCAGAGAGTTATGAGCTCTTTCGACTGGCCAGACAGTACTACATTGGATCCTTCTCTCTGATTAATGTCAATTTTCCCTTTGTCTACACACACAGAATAGTCTGGCCTATTCTTTACTTATTCACCCCTGCCCTCATACACCTGACAACAAAGATTACCAAACAATTCTTCTTCATTCCAAAATGCCAGAAAACCTCAAATCAATCAATCAGTTTTCTTCACTCAAGCGGTTACTGCACTGTAATTGTTTAGTGGCCACTTTCCTCTTAGTAAGGGTAGACTAGACTAGCTATGGTAAACAGTTCTTCTAGGAGAATGACACTCCAAAATATCACAAATTATTAGTAATTTGTATTTTTCCTAACATACTTACCGATAATCACTTTCTTAGGAGTTACCTGGAACCTCCTCTCAAACAACCAGAGTTTTGAGTAGTTTACCCTACTCCCATTTTCTATAATGATAGGCCTAGCGGAGGAATACGTGCCCTGAGGGCAATACCAAGGCAGGCCACATGTTTCCCAGGTCGTAGGCTTCTGTAAGTTCTATGTAAGTAACAATACTAAAGATCAGTGAGGCACATGGGGGAAGGATGGGGGGGTCATAACTCGAAAGTGTTTCTCGGTAAGTATGTTATGAAAAATACAAATTACTAATAATTTGTGATTTGATCCAACACAGAGACTTACCTCGAAACACTTTCTTAGGAGACTTACACTTTAGGAGGTGGGAGTGCCTCCCTGACAAGGACCCCACCACATGGAAAGTAGGATAAACTACACAAAGAGCTCATTAATTGTGCATATAGTACTCACCCTACAAAATTCCTTGATGTGCTTGATGAATTTTGAACATAACTTGATGTGCCGGTCTACTGGCTAAGACCTCCACAGACGATGGGCAGTACAAGAAAAAGAAGGGGAAATAATAGATAAGAACGCTTGTGTCTAGAGAGTTTGAAATCCGCGATTGAACCCGGGGCTTGAGCCGTTAAATCGGTTGGAGCGCCGAGATGACTGGCCCGATCGAAAAACCATCCAATGATTTCCTCGTACAATCCTTAAGGTAGTGAGCGGTGAATGTCGACTGATTAGACCAAGTTCCCGCTCTAAGTACCTGAGTAACAGACATGTTCTTTTCAAAGGCTAGAGAGGTGCTTAAACCTATAACATCATGAGCTCTGGGCATTCCCGGAATTGAAAGTCCAGCACTAGAATAAGCTTGAATTATAACTTGCCTGAGCCAAAAATAGTGTTCTTTGAAATTTTCTTTTTAGTCTTACCCGTGAATACAAAAAGATTCTTAATTCCAGGACGGAGATTCGCCGTCCTCTTAAGATATTTCCTAATAACCCTGACAGGGCACAACTTTAAGTCTTTTTGATTTCCTGAGTTTGGAATTGCTGGGATAGAAAAACCCTCAAACCTAGGATCCCAAACAGATGGATTCTGGGTCTTGGCGACGAACGATGGAACAAACTTAAAGGAAATATCCTTCCATCCCCTTGAGTGTTCTACTTCATACGACAATCCATGAAGTTCACCCACTCTCTTAGCTGAAGTCAACGCTAATAAGAAGACAGCTTTAAGCGTAAGATTTCTGTCCACAATATCTTTTAAAGGTTCGAAGGGTGGCTTACTAAGCATGTCTAGAACTCTAGCCAGTTCCCAATTTGGAACCCTAAGGTAAGAGGGAGGACATGATTGCTCAAAACTCTCGATGAGCATGGCAATATGTCTGGAAGAACCCAAATCTATTCCCTTCAAAAGAAAGATTTGTCCAAGGGCGGCTCGAACCCCCTTAACTGCTGGAATCGACATGCCCAGCACATCCCTGAGGTGAACGAGAAAATCTGCGATATCGGGTACTGATGCTTCTAAGGGCTCTATCGTCTTTGAAGCACACCATTTAACAAAAGTTGTCCATTTTGCTTGATAGACTGCTGTGGAAGACTTTCTCAAGTAACGAGACATTCTCACAGCTGTCTTTCACGAATACCCTTGTCTTTTCAGCAGACACTGGATAACCTCCAGGCGTGAAGACGAAGGGATTGAGGATTTTCGTGAAACCTCTGGAAGTGTGGCTGCCTCAGGAGGTCCGGTCTGTCTGGAAGAGGCCACGGAGGGAGAATGGCGAGGCCTTTTAGGTCTGCGAACCACTCCCTCTCCGGCCACCAAGGCACTACCAAAGTCATCTTTAGGTTGTTGGCTGTCCTTACTATGTTGAGGACTTGTCTTATCAGGGCGAAGGGAGGAAAAGCGTACACGTCGAGATTGTCCCACTTGTGTTGAATGGCGCCCTCCAAGACTGCCTTTGGGTCTGGGACAGGAGAACAGAATACGGGGAGTTGCGCGTTCAATCGTGTCGCGAAGAGATCCATTACCGGAGAGCCCCACATCTGAATGATGTAACTTGCTACCTCTGGATGAAGGGACCATTCTGTCCCTACTACCTGGCCTACTCTGTTGAGGCCGTCCGCTAGAACATTTTTCTTCCTCGGAATGAATCTTGCCAACAGTCTGACCTCTTCGTTTTCTGCCCACTTCAGGACTTGCAGGGCGAGTCGCACAACTCCTTCGACTTCAACCCTCCTTCCTTCTTTATGTACGCCACTACTGTTGCGTTGTCTGACATCAGAGCCACTGAATTTCCTTTCAGAACTTGAGTGAAGTGTAGGCAGGCTTCCTGAACTGCTCTCATCTCCAGGATATTAATGTGAAGATACTTTTCTTCTTCTGTCCATTTGCCTCTCGCTGTTTTCCCCCGAACATGAGCACCCCAACCTTCCTTTGATGCGTCCATGAAGAGTAGAAGTTCTGGAGGGCCGGAGGACAGAGGCATCCCTTTTAGAGTGTTTGCACGGTTCTGCCACCACTCTAGAGCTTGTTTGGTTTCTGGAAGAACTTGAACAATCCTGTCTGGGGAACTTCTCTGATCCCACTGATCTTTTAAGTTCCATTGTATGCTCCTGAGGTTCTGCCTTCCGTGTGGAACCAACTTTTCTAAGGACACCAGATGTCCTATTAGCCTCTGCCAATCCTTCGCTCTTCTGGGCTGGCCTTCTAGGAAGGGACGGAGTACTTGGTCCAGGTTGTTCAGCCTGTCTACTGATGGAAATGCCTTGACCCTGCAATGAATCTAGAACTATCCCCAAGCACGTCATTTTGTTGGTTGGAATTAGATGAGATTTCTCCAGATTGACAGTAATGCCCAGATTTTTGCATAGTTGAAGAAGGTCTGCACTTTGTTGATTCAAGACTTCCTTTGAGGATGAAAGGAGTAACCAGTCGTCCAGGTACCGAATTAGACGAATACCCCGTTTGTGGGCCCAAACGGAGATCGTCGTAAAGATTCTTGTGAATACCTGGGGAGCTGTAGAAAATCCGAAGCACAGGGCCTTGAATTGCATAATCTGGGCACCCCATTTCACCCGGAGAAACTTCCTGCTTGCTGGATGAATTGAAATCTGGAAATAGGCATCCTTGAGGTCTATGGAAATCATAAAATCCCCTTCCCTCAAGGACGCCATGACTGTTCTTGGGGTGTCCATCTTGAAACTCGTCTTTCGTATAAATTTGTTGAGGGCTGACAGGTCTATCACTGGTCTCCAACCTCCTGTTGCTTTCTCCACCAAGAAAAGACGACTGTAGAACCCCGGACCCGGAAGTTTTACCGTCTCCATAGCTCCCTTCTGCATCATTGTGGAGACTTCTTCGTCCAAGGCAGCTCTTTTCAACGGGTCTTTGGGGGCTAACCATTCCGCCTGGCTTGCTGGGATCAAAGGAGGAGGATCCTCCAGAAAAGGAATCCTGTAGCCCTCCTTCAACACAGATACTGTCCATGGATCTGCTCCATGGAGCTTCCATGCTTGCCAAAATAGTCTGAGGCATCCCCCTACCTGAGGCTTGGGCAGGGGAGGGGGGCCTCTCACATTACCTCCTGGAGGACGAGTATGAACTCCTGTAGGTGGAAGGAGCTGAAGTAGCTCCCCTTCGGGAGGGATTCGTCGACTGAGCCCATTGACCTGAAGAAGGGTCTCTTCTTACTTGAGACGGAGTTGCCTCACCTACAGGTCTCCTAAAGACGGGACATCTCGCAGATTACGACTTGGGCACGATGACTTCTCTCTCTTGGACATCTTCTCCGCTACTTCTTCAGCTTTCTTTACCGGGAACAGTTGTTCATCCCAAACTGAGATGTTCCGAAGAGCCCTTGCTTCCCTGTCAGAGATTTTCCTCGGGAGATTCTTCAACAGCGAATCCCTTCTCCTCAGAACCCAGTTCGCTGAAAGAGCCAAGGCCTGAAACGTGAGGAATTTAAGGGCACGGCCACCAGATCCGACCAACTCATTCAGGGCCTCTCATTTGGCAGGTTCCATCGAGTCTGTCGGAATCTATGAACCCACCAAGGTAGTGGCCCACCAGTCCAGCCATGATGCAACGTTAACCAGGTCCTTCGACATCTCCTCCGTCATCACGGCCTCGGTCTGGGAGAAGTAAATGGGAGCTGTAGAGGCCCCCTCTTCCGTGAAACCTTGACATAAGATCTCTAGGACGTCATACATCTTACTTGCGCCATGAGGTCAACCTTCCAAGGCATAATACTTACTCTGAGACTTCATCCCCTGTAAGGGCTTAGCCGCACTATGCCCTTTAGAAGAGTCGCCATTGCGGGCTATCACCTTGTCTATATGAGCTCGCCCTAGCCTGACATCTCTCGCCTCCGGAAGAGCTAAAGAGGGCTTCTTTTCGATGGGCGCACCCAATATCCTATTTAAGGTCCAGTCATCATCCTCCTGCGGTAGAGGCTCCACTAAATTACTGTGACTCCTTATCAAGGAGATCACCCTCCTATAAGCGGAGTCCTCTGTATAAAGCGCTGCCTCTTCATCCACGTCCTCCGTCCTACGATGGGGAGAAGGATCTTCACGGGCACCTCCGCTCAGATGGGACCCTCAGCTCTTCTTCTCATTAGAGACGGGCGCCTCTGTCACCTTAATAGGCTTTGACGAAGGGACAGGCTCCTCCGTGAAATTGTTCGACTGAGGGGCCCGTATTCGTCTATCATCTCGATGGGCAGACCCGTCGAGGCTCCCCGTCCTAGGAGACGATTCCCTCTGCTGGACGGGTTAAGTGTCTCTAGGGCGGGACTTATGCCTGCTAGACGAGGCCTTACGGTCAGCGACTGACGCCATCATGAGGCTACTGGAGGCCCTTCTAGGAGGACTGTCTCCTACCAGCTTGACCATTGAGCTTGAAACTGTAGTAAGGTCTCTCAGCTTGTCCTCGGGTACAAAGACCCATCTTCTTTGAGGAGAACCAGCTCCCCTGCTCTTCTTCTGTGGAGAACGGGATCTTCTTCTCCTACCTCCCGATACCGAGGGAGACCTAGAAAGGGATCTCCTCCTCATGGACCGTTCCCTCTTCCTTCTACGCCTCCTGCGGCGTTCTTCCTCAGACGAGACTGAAGACTCCTCTACCGACGAGCCTGACCCACCAAGGAACCGAGACCTCGCAACAGATGGAGCCTTCCTCGACACCTGTTGGGTTCCAGACGTCGATGGCTGTAGGAATTCTTCTGGGACTGCTGACGAAGGAACCGGAAGCGTCGATGGACGATCCAAGAAAGGGAAGGACTCACACAAGCCCTCCTCCATCCTCAACGGAGACTTGCCCGGAGTCCTCGGCAAACTCCATCCCAGGGGATCTTCCTGCAGTGAATCTTCTCTATCCAGGGCACCCTCTGCTGCCGAAGCGCCGGAGACATCCACCCAAGAATCTGGGGAAGAAAATGGCACATTTTTATTCCACAATGGGGTCCTCCACCGAGACGCGCTCCCCTTGCACGAGAGCAACGTCCCGCGGATCTCCACTACACATACTTACAGGCGCCTGGTTCGCCGTAAAAGAACCTGAAACCCCTGCAACAACATTCTCCTGGGGAAGAGGCACCAACTTCTTCCCTTTCACTGACTTACCTCGTCCCCTACTCTGGTTTTCCTGGGAGACCGCTTCGTAGACTTCTTCTTTTTGGTCCCAAACTTGACCCATTGGACCTCACTCCAGTCAGCACATTCCGGACACGTGTCCGAAGAAGAACACACTTTACCCCTCACGAAGAACAAAGCGTGTGCGGATTAACATCGGGCTTAGACAAAAAAGGCCCACACGATTTTCCGGCTCTAGGCCCAGGACAACGGCGAGCATGCTCCATCGCACACAATCACAAAAACCGCTAGACATAAGCACAACAAAAGAATGAGAACACTAAACACAATGAAAGCACAAGGAATGAAAGCGAAAGCACACAGATAAAGCACCAAGCGTTTGGGCAGAGCACAACGGACCATGCGGTAACCACGTGGCTACGAGACACAAAGGGTCGCACTGAGATCAGAGGAGCGTCGTGTGATAACGCGACGCGACCAGAGAACTTACTGAAGCCTACGACCTGGGAAACATGTGGCCTGCCTTGGTATTGCCCTCAGGGCACGTATTCCTCCGCTAGGCCTATCATTATAGAAAATGGGAGTAGGGTAAACTACACAAAACTCTGGTCGTTTGAGAGGAGGTTCCAGGTAACTCCTAAGAAAGTGTTTCGAGGTAAGTCTCTGTGTTGGAACAATAAACCATTGTTCTCTAGTCTTGGGTAGTGCCATAGTCTCTGTACCATGGTCTTCTACTGTATTGGGTTAGAGTTCTCTTGCTTGAGGGTACACTCGAGCACACTATCCTATGTCATTTTTCTGCCTCTTATTTTGATAACATTTGTATAGTTTATATAGAAGATACTTATTCTAATGTTACTCTTCTTAAAGTATTTTATTTTCCTTTTTTTCCTTTCCTCACTGGGCTACTTTCCCTGTTGGAGCCCTTCGGCTTATAGCGACCTGCTTTCCCAACAAGGGTTGTAGCTTAGCAAGTATTAATAATAACAAGAATTTGTCTTTGACTAAGCCAATAAGAAAATTTTTAATTTTTTGTAACCTGTGGGAGTAAACCCTGTTTACAAGAATGCATATTCTTAAGGGTTAAGTGCAACTCTTTTAGCTTTAATAAAGAAGGCCTCAAAAATTGTAAAGGAGAGACTACATTCCTTTCCGAGATACAACCTCCTTAATTCATGGTAAGTCCTGCATCATCACACTGATGTATATTATCTGAGTCTCTCTTATTAAAAAATACTACTAGAATACCTGATATGTCAAGCATCCTCATTTAATTCCAACAGAAGTCATAGTTGTAATAAGCAGCTATGCTCATAAATACATAAAAAACTGCACAAAAAACACATACTGCATACACAAATGCGTATAGCAATCTAGGATTATAGCATCCTGCTTTCCGAACTAGGGTTTTAGATTTGGCTAGTATATATATATATATATATATATATATATATATATATATATATATATATATATATATATATATATATATATATATATATATATATATATATATATATATATATATATATATATATATATATATACTGGTATATAGAGAAAATTATATTGCAAAAATGAGAAAGCACATTTACATGAATCCTCCAACACAATGTTCAATGAATATTCCTCATAAATTGAGATGGATGAAAAAAAAAACAAAAAACTAATAGTTAGCAGGCTGATGTTTCTGTCAAGAATTCTGGCAGTAAAATGAATGAGAGAAGCAGTCAGGATAGAGGACGTGCTTGGAAAGAACGCCTCATAGATTATCAATTAGTGTTGCCCTTGGTTCTCTTGTTTAGTTACATCATACAAGCAGTATGGCATATGTAAAATCGAGAGTTTTATTCGTTGTATGGACACAGCTCTCAAAACATCTAAGTGATATATATATATATATATATATATATATATATATATATATATATATATATATATATATATATATATATATATAGTCCCTAAATAATGTATACACTCTTTGACTGTG
>NC_090729.1:90408438-90415938 GCF_036898095.1 Palaemon carinicauda
ATAGCGTTTACGCTTCGAGGGGGGAAAGTGGCAAAATTAGAAGGGGAGCCGTATCAAGGTTACTCTACTTCCCATACTACTATTGGGTATCACGATGGCGCCATATCCAAGATGGCGGACATTCCTAATTTTGTAGTGAATTTGCACGTTGGTGTTCCCTGTTGATCTAACTTTTTCGATCGATTTACAAGGATTATTATGCAATCTCCAGCTTCTTTCACCTCTGGAAAGTTGAGTATTGATTCTTTACAATGTGTGTATTTTAGCTCCTGTTTCACATTGAAATTAGAGTAATTTATCGTGATTAGGCCTGTTACCGGAGGCGCCATGGGCGCTGTCGTTCGTTAGGCATGTGTTATTTAGTAGTAGAACGACATTCCCGGTTGAAATAGCATTAATTAATTAATCATGAAAGATATTTAGGCAATTTATACTTGTAAAGATATTTATAATATGCATAATTTTCCTTTTTTCTATGTCCATTGTATAATTCCGAGTTTCAGTGATTTAGGTAACCGAGATCTCGTCTTGCCTAGGTAACCTAACCTAGGCGATATAGTATACTTTTGACATTTCCCCGGTTACCCTCGTGTATTGGTTTATCAATTCAGGTGGAGATAGATATCTCCTAGAATTATTATATAAACCGATACTTGTCTCTAGTGGAGATTTAAGGGTAAGCCCTCCTTTCCCCTGAGTGTAGCCTTAGGCTACAACCCTAGTGGGTTGTGCCTCGAGTTTTCATTCAGGCATGACTAGCCTAGGGTTCTCTGTCCCTTCCCTTAGCTGCAGATAGCAGGGTTTTGGATTCAGTCAGAACCTCAGAGTATTGAGTCTTATGCCGGCAGCTGGCCGGCAGGGTGAATAGTCATTCCCCTGCTGGCTAGGCTGCCGGTATAGGAGGCTAGCCCTCCCTAGGCCGCCCTTGAAGTGGTTGTATGATGGTGTCACCTTCTTCCTATGGTCTAGAAGACTAGTCTTGTGCTCGCAGACCCTAGGTTGGAGAATAGAAATTCTCCTTCCGCCTAGGATGACGCCAATACAAAAACAGAGTTTCTTAAGGGTGTGTAGGACTGGCAACCTTGCCGGCTCCTTCCACACCTCATACTGGACCCTTTTTCCTCTCCCTATGTTCTTTAGTGATGGCCTAGCCATCGTATCTCTTTGGGTCGTCGTCCTGCAATCTCACCGTTTGCCGGTGGGTTGTGGGGCCGGCCAGACTCCTACTCAACAGCTGTTGTCTGACTGCCTGCGGCTATGCCGGCTGCTGGCACCCATGACGACTGCCGGCGGCCATGTTTTTTAAAAATGCCGGTGGCTCTGACGGCTGCCGGCAGCTATGCAGGCTGCTGGCAGCCATGTCATCTGCCGGCTGCTGGCAGCCATGATGGCTGTTGGTGGGAAGTCTCTTCTGTCACCAAGGTTCTTCAGTCCTCCCTTGAACTGCCGGCCACAAGTGCTATTGCCGGGGTATTAGCCTGGCCGGCGGTATGCTGGCCGGACCGGCAGACAGGTGCTGACTCAGCCGGCAGTATGCCGACTGCACCAGTGATACTGGGTGCTAGCCTGCCGACCATGTGCCGGCTGGACCTTGCTGGCGATGGTACTGGTGGCCCGGTGGCTGGATGGAAGCCTGAATGTTACATTCTCCCCTTCCATTTGAACTTTCTTTCTGGAGAAAGGCAGTAAATTAGATATTTATATCCTTAATTAGTGTATACATACACAGTAATAAGACAGCCTTCACTCCATGCTGTCTCTCTCTTTTTTAGCTAGCATGCTGGCTGTGCCAGCAGGGACTACCTATGCCGGCTATATGCCGGCTGAATTAGAGTATATGTTTATACAGGTAGTCAGTATATTTGCAGCATAGGATATACTGCAGATAGAAAACTATTGTATATATTATACTAGTAGTTATTTTCCAATATATCTTGGGTATCCTTGCCCAGGTATTTTAGAGACCAATCCTATATTGAAAGAATAGAATTTCTTCAATATTCCGATTAGAAATCAGTTTACGTTTTAC
This sequence comes from Palaemon carinicauda, assembly GCF_036898095.1. NCBI lineage: Eukaryota > Metazoa > Arthropoda > Malacostraca > Decapoda > Palaemonidae > Palaemon > Palaemon carinicauda. Next base: position 90,410,468 of record NC_090729.1, read on the forward strand.
CCTACAATATTAAATAAATTAAAGGGCTAGTGGTAGTACACTTCTATCCTTAAAAGGTTAGAACCCTTGTCCTTGAGTTTCCTGATCAGGAAACTCTATGATTTTAATATTGGAGGGAAGGCCACAGCAAATGGGCTGGGTAGGATACACAAATATATGTCTTTTATATTTCCTAGTCCAGTCGGCATCATGCCGGCTGGACCGTACCGTCAGATGCTAGCCATAATGGCAGCACACTGGCTGTACTACAATATATAATTATACAGTAGTCGGTATTTTGCAATATAGTATATACTGCAAACAGAAAACTATAGTATGATTATACAGTAGTTAATTTCTAACATATCTTGGGTACCCTTGTGCGGGCTTCTGTTGAGACCGTTCCTATATTGAAAGAATAGAATTCCTTTAATACTCTGATTAGAAATCAGTCATCCTTACCCCACAGTGTTGAATAATAAAAGGGGCAGTGGCATGGTACATTTTTCTACCCCTAGGGGTTAGAACCCTTTCGTTAGAGTTGCCTTGATAAAGGAATCTTCTTATAGTTAATATTGAGGGGAGGTAACAGCATTTGCTTGCAAGGGATACACAAGTATGTGTCTCCCACTATCCCTTTCTAGCTTACTATCCTAAGCTATTCTAGTTAAAAGATGACTTTTACATATTGATTATCAGTGAGATAATCAATTGTATACTCATTCTGCTTTCCTTTCTTTACAGAAGGAACCCCAGATGACATGTGTTGCAGTCTTCTGCAATATCAAGAGTAAGTACTTTTACGGTCATAATACATGCAGGTTTCATGCCCCCTGCAATATTATTTCCGAATCCCTGCATTATTGGAACCCCCAATTTTGAAATATATGTCGGACCTTAATGTCCGAGGGTTTCGATAATCCCAAGTTGAGGGAGTCTAGGGATGCAGTTCGTAAGAAACTACGCAATTGGGTAAGAGGGTTCCAGAAAATCTCTCCGGGACCATACCTACCTAATGATAGGATGCGTAGCTTACTATTTCTGAAAGCAATAGGGAAATAGTGGTGCCCCAGGCCCGATTTGCACCTCCCTGCGTCCGTATAGCCTTTGGGACGGAGGGTAAGAAGCCCCCACGGGAAGAGGTGGACAATGTCGTGTTGGAATTGCTTCTGTCTGTGCCGGCTCTAGAGCCGTTAACCTCGACATCTTCACCTTCTACCCCTCTATTAGGCAAAATGGACCAATTACTAGTCCATATGAAAGGTCTATAGAAAACTTTCGCAAACAAGGTGAAAAGGAGGAAGCAAAATTCAAGATAGAGCTCTGTGAAGTTCCACTTGTCTCTCCCCAAGGCTCATACAAACGACCCAGGGACTAAGACCTTCCGACATGCTCCAAAACCAATCCCTGGAGGCATGCGGAGCTTATGCCGATTTTAGACGGCAAACTCTACATCTCGGAGAAGATTGGTGCTGTTCCTTTAGACGAAATCCAGTTTTGGCCAAGCTTTGACGCTTTCCCTAATTGCTTCATTCAACTGAAGCATGAACCAACATCAGGAAAAGAAACGGAACTGAAGGAGGTCATGATTCTCGACCATGATAAGGCACAGGCTATCTTGTCAAGTAATCTGAGAAAGGCGGGTTACTCGGTGTCGAAAGTGTTCACACTAAGTAACAGACACCCTACCTTTCTTGCTCCTGCTTCAACATCATTCCCTTTTACGTGGAAGGCATTTAAATCTGTTGCCAAGGTAGTGGAGGCAGGCAAACCATGTCCGGCACTCGAGGAGTGCAAGCCTCTGTCACTAGCCTTTCCCATGCAGGAGAAGGATTGGAAGGAAGTCCACTTAACCTTTTCAGTAGGGAAACTAGACGCGGATGTCGCTGGACGACAGTTTAGCGAGAATATCCCTAAATTTTCTGAGTTTCTTTTGTGTAAGGAACAAGAGACAAAGGAGAGACTTGCAGCCTCCCTATCCCTACAGAACCGCATAGAGTTGTGTTCAGCCCATCAAAGTACCCCAGACATGCTCACGGTCTTAGCCAAAATGCATATGGCCATCTTAGTGTAATACCTTTATGCCTTTATGAAGGCTAGGAGAGCCTGTAGGGAGTTTGTGTTCGCTGCCGCAACAGTGAAACATGAAACCAGGAAGCTAATATCTTCCAACATCTGGGGTAGAGACCACTTTCCAAATGAGGTAGTTAGAGAGGTGATTAAGAAAGCCACCACGGAGAATATAGGATTTCTCCATAAGTGGGGCATCTTTTCAAAGAGAAAGTCTTCCACGGATGTGGGTCCCCAACCTAAAAGGAAGACGGAAAAGTTTAGAAATTCTCCCCGGGCTGTTCAACAATATGCCATAGTTTCGATGACCACAGTGTCACAGGCAGGCGGTCGAAGATGTAAACCTTCTGATCAGTCGAAGCAAAGAGACGCTTCTGGTAGGAGGGAGGTTCCTTCAGGATCGCTGGACCTTCGATCCTTGGGTCCAAGGCCTAATCAAAATGGGACTAGGATAGCAAATAGACATGCTTCCACCATCATTTCCTCAACTCTTCCTACACTTCAACCCCGTCCTGGAAGAGTATACCTTAGAGCTCTAGAGCATACAGGTGGTAAGGAAAGTATAGTCCATCGAATTCCAGGGAAGGGTGTTTGGTGTTCACAAGAAGGACTCAAGAAAACTCAGAGTCATTCTGGACTTATTGCCACTCAACAAGTTCAAATAAAACAGCAAGTTCAGAATGTTAATCCTTCTGAACATAAGGACCCTATTCCACAGTCTTGTCAGACCTGAAAGATGCCTATTGGCAGCTTCCAGTCAGTCACCCCCTCTCCTCCTACTTAGGATTCAAGTTACAGAGGATAACGTATGTCCTAGGAAAGATACTTGTCGGACTAAACACAGTCCTAAGTATCTTCACGGAATTGGCGGACACAGTCACGCAAAGACCAAACCTAGAAATGGTTCAGGTAACAAAGAACCTGGACGAAAGGCTGGTGTGGGCAGCACCCGAAGTGGCTGGTCTATGAGCATCCAAGGAAGTGATCCGGTCCCTGGAACATTGGGGATGCAAGATTAGCTTCAAGAAGTCTCGATTCTCTCCAGCTCAAAGACTTCAATGGTTAAAAAACCATCAAAACCTGTGGTCACACCAGCTCTCCTTTCCCTTAGGGATGTAAAAGGAGATCACAGGGTCGGTCAAGAGACTATGGTAATCAGTCAGGAGTCCAAGACGCTAACAGGGAAGAGTTCTGAACTCTCTCCAGTTCGCAATAGTGACAGACCCAGTGGTAAGAGCACAGCTGAAAGATGCGTTAAGAGTCTGGAGAAGATACGCATCGAACGCTTGAAGAGATCTAAAAGGACTGATATCGGTCTTTCCTTAATCGTTTCCCTAACAATGGTCAAAGGCCAAAAGCCTATTGAAGACCGTGCCCTTGCAACTACCTCGACTATTGAAGATCATCCACATGGATGCCTAGTCGGAAGAATGGGGTGTTCACTCCCATCAGAGGAAAATCCAAGGGTTTCAGTCATTTCTATCCAAGGCCATGTTAGTCCTGTCATGGGTGGGGAAACTCTCTCCACGCAGATCAGACCTCCTCAGGCTGATCTGGGACATCGAAGCGATAATGAGACGTAGGAACCGACAAGGCTAGAGAGCGTCTCATATAGTTTAGGTGATGTTAGCCATCCCTTCCCTAAAAGGATGGCACCTATCAGCAGCTCATGTACAATTGATCCGCAATGTGACAGCGGATGCTCTATTTGGGCTCAGGCCAATAGAGTTAGAATGGTCCACAGACGAAGACCTATTCTCTCCCAGATAGGAACAAGTCCCCGAGCTGTAGATCGACCTCTTCGTCACGAGCGTCATCAAGAAACTACCTCGATATGTAGCCCCATACTAGAATCCTCTAGTGGAAATAACAGAAACATGTCTTTAGTATGGAAGGGATGGACTCAGGAATTCCTGTTCATCCCATCCAATCTCCTGCTGAAGGTCCTCAACATGCTGAGATCCTTCCAGGGAGAAGTAGCTCTGGTGGCTCCCAAGTAGCCCAAGAGCAACCGGTTCCCTTTAGTGAAGGAACTGAGGCTAAGGCTGGCCCTAGTACTGAACCCAGTACTATCTCAGAGGGTTCAGAAGTTAATTGCCTTCGATTTATCACAGAGATCCCAAACCCTTCATTTCATGATTTTCTTGCCCAAGAGGTTAGGAAAAGATTTGGGATCTCAGAAGGCAATATGAGTCATCTTTGGAAAAAGTGGGTTGCTTTTGTAAAAGCAAAAGGACTGAAAGAAATTTCAATGAAATTCTGTCTGTCCTTTGTCCACCTTCATAATCAAGGTCTGGCGGCCAACACGATAACTACGTGCAAGTCAGCCTTGACTAGACCTCTTCTATATGCCTTTCAAGTGGATCTGGCGAATGAAATCTTTAATAAGATTCCGAAGGCATGCGCAAGGCTTAGGCCTGCTACACCTCCAAAGCCTTTCTCATGGTCTTTGGATAAGGTCCTACATTATGCCTCATCTGTGAACAATGAAGATTGTTCCCTCAAGGATCTAACCCAAAAGGTTATTTTTCTGTTCGCTATAGCCTCTGGGGCTAGAGTTAGTGAAATAGTGGCCCTAGCTAGAGATGAGGGTCACATTCAGTTCACAGAAGCGGGAGAACTGAATCTCTTTCCTGATCCAGCCTTTCTCGCTAAGAACGAGCTACCCACTAAGATGTGGGGTCCCTGGAGAATCTGCCCTCTGAAGGAAGATGTCTCTCTATGTCCTGTAGAGTGTCTAAAGGTCTATCTTCGTAGAACTTCAGACTTCAGGGGAGGACAGCTCTTTAAAGGAGAAACCTCTGGATCAAACTTATCCCTAAAACAACTGAGGGCAAAGCTCACCTACTTTATTCGCAGAGCAGATCCTGACAGTACACCCGCAGGCCATGATCCAAGGAAAATTGCTTCATCCCTGAACTTTTTTCAGTATATGGACTTTGAGCAACTTCGCTCATATACTGGATGGAAATCATCCAGAGTGTTCTACAAACACTGTGCTAAGCTGATCCATGAACTGAAGCATTATGTGGTCGCGGCAGGTAGTGTATTAAAACCTGCCGTCTAATTACTGCGATGAACAGTTAATTGATAGGGACTGTCAATTAAAGGGAGAAGGTGTTAGCACTTTCGGTGTGATACACTTTGAATGAGTGTTACCATGGTGACACTAAATCTGTTCAAAATCTCAGGTGTGGAATTATACAGATAACACTTGTGCCGTGTGTACGTAGTACGCAGTGTCGATAGGATACAACATTTACAGAAATTATAAAGGAAAATTTTATTAAAATTTTTCTTCAGTCTGAGAGTGGCACTCATCATTTTTTCCCTTTCAAAAACCAAAATTATTTCTGTATACGTCGCATGTATAATTCCTTTATCATGCTACATTCGTTTCACTTGTTATTCCGTTTAGTCAT
>NC_090729.1:90423438-90463438 GCF_036898095.1 Palaemon carinicauda
ATTTTTACACACCGCATGTATGAAATAGTCTTCTAACATAACTTTATGAATATCTTAACAGATATCTTAATTTTTCAATAATAATTTCAACTATTGCAAAGATATTCTGCTTACATCATGAAAAAAACTTCCTTCATATTTCGAAATAATGCAATAAACTGGAAGTTCTTATCGGTTACACTTTGGCGATACTGATGCGAAGAAAATATTTCTCTGCAGGTGTGTAAATTTTGCTACTGGCTAAAAGTTATGAGCCTGACAGCGCTTTTGTCATATTCAGGATACACACTGTTATTTAAGTAGCTGGATAAAAAAATCGTAAGTCAAGATTTTTGGAAGCTTCATTGCTAAGTGCTCTCTTGGTAACAGTTTCATTATTTTTCATATGAAATATTGCAGTGTATTTTAAAAGCTTCATAAAGTTTTTCACTTTTCATCTTTTGTTCAAAGTTAGTTTGAAATCATATATTCTTCTGTAAACTTTAATTATTACCCATATCGCTCCATGGTAGTAATTAACAGGAATTTGACAAAAAATTTTCATATTCATTTTAGTTAATGTAACTTCAATAACATTAAGGAAAGCATATCATTACAATTTTTAATCGAAGTCTTAGAAAGTAGATCTCCTATGCCTACAGTCACTTTGATTCAATCCCACAAAAGTCTAATTTTTCTTTAAATTATAAACATGTGTCAATGAAATTTATAGTGTTGACTTCTCGGATGCTTAATTTGCATGTCTGGAGTTCTCTTCTAAGTCGGAAGTGTCCTAAACAGAGTCCATTCATTAAGTGTCAGGGGACTCTCCTGTGGTCCAGAAGTACCTAAATCATTGTTTTTTTTTTTTTTTTCCCCAAGACATTTCAAGACAAATGAAATAAGGAAATTTATCTCCATCTCTTGAAAAAAAAGTTATCATCAAATTTTAAAGAAGTTCATTTGATACCAGTAGGAGGGGATTTCCAAATGTCCACTCCCTATTCTACTTTTATCAAAATTATATAGATGGCTACAATCTGAAAGAAAGTTGCTTGATGAGATTTAGAGTATAGTATGAATACAATCATCTTCGGCCATCTTAGTGGCCAGACTAGACACGATACAAATGTTCTATCCTTAGAACCAGCTCATCTCTTGTACCAATGGGTAATTTCTGAGAGCTATTCCTGCCCTTGGAATATCAACACGAATAGTCATCTTGATGACTCTCAGGTCAAAACATTAGCTAATATATGACCCCACCACAGCTTCCACAACTAAATATAAATCCAATCCATGCTAGTTTACCTTTTCATTTTTTTTCACAGTAGTAATTTTGGATGACTATGGGAAATCTCCACTTATTAAAACCAGAAATTACTGAAAGATTTTTAGTTTTAAACTGGGAAAAAGATACTCCAGTCTTTCATTGAGACGGAGGAGAGAGGGGGAGGGGGGAGTTTCTTACATGTGTAATCATGCCGGATAATCTCTAAGCACGAAGTTGCAGTATTTCTAGTTTTTAGCTTTTTGCGGAATTAATGAAAATGTGGCTGACGAAGCAACTTCTATGCTTGACTAATCTTGGAATTAATTATCAACATGCATTATTGATGTTCACAAAACTACACCTACTGAAACAAAAGATGGGCAATCAAGGTTATGTACCATTGCTGTACACACAAAGCTTGTCTAAGACCAGTCTGATGAGTCTGATTGGATGAAATAAGTAAATACGTAGGCTGTTCTAAGAAATTATCTATGGAACTCTCTTTCAGTTTGCTTGGTCTAATGGGCCAAGCAATATATCAGCATCCTGTAAGTCATACATGTTACAAATAGGTTTACAAAAGGAATGTACCTCTAGGTTCTTCTGAGGGTACAACTCATTAAATCTGTTAACTACTACGTTGTGGATTCCGGGAATAACTTTACTACTACTTCTGCCAACACAAAGACGTTGACTACTAGATGGCATAGTGATTCACATCTGTACCACGCTCAGGGCACCATAGTCTAATCACTGTTCATCACATCGAACCTTGCATGCTAGAAGAAAATGCTTGGAGATGGTTCTTAATTTGAAGTAGTTGATCTGATTCTTCCTGTCTAACAAAGTCCAAGTTCCTATCACCTGGTAAGCTAATAAATGAGTTCCACAATCTTGACTCAATGTATTTGTGAACATCAAAATTTATGAAGAGAGAATACTCATGAAATTCCAACAAAAAGATAACTATGACCTTACTCCTGGAGATAGCAACCTTGACCTTAAAAACTGCAGTTATACCTATCTTATACCTATCTGTTCATCATATCGAACCTTGCATGCTAGAAGAAAATGCTTAGAGATGGTTCTTCATTTGAAGTAGTTGATCTGATTCTTCCTGTCTAACAAAATGCAAGTTCCTATCACCTGGTAAGCTAATAAATGAGTTCCACAATCTTGACTCAATTTATTTGTAAACATCAAAATTTATTAAGGGAGAATACTCATGAAATGACTACAAAAAGATAACTGTGACCTTACTCCTGGAGATGGCAACCTTGAACTTAAAAACTGCAGTTATACCTATCTTAAAAAATTACTGATGGGGACCAGTATCAACACTTACAAAAGGTGCTCGATTATAAATTATCACAACTTAGTAGACTACACAGATATGCAGTAGGTCTAGAATTAAGTTCTCAAACTTCATGTGAAGTCCCAAGCATCGGAAAACTAGAATTTGCATAAAAAAAACTAGTACACAAGGCTGACATTGAAGATTAGCCCCATCCTCCAATTGACTACAGCACTAAATGCTGATGTAATGGGAAAATGCAGCAAGCTGTCCCATACCTTCAACCTCAGCTGTTTCTGCAAAATCTTTCAAGTCCTGAATATATATGTTAAATCAAACTAGTTGTGACATGAGTGGGAGGCTTGGGTCCAGAAAAAGAAGTTGACAACCCTCTGATGACCTCCATCTCCCAAGCCTCTGCTGTTAGAGATAAGCTCCTGCCAGTGGAAAAAGAAGTCAGAAGAGATATTCCTTACACTCCCTTTTGTCCTACTGTGCCTAGAATTTTGTCACAGACTTATCCTTTCCTGATAACTGGTGACGGTTGGTAGATGAATATTCCTGAAGATAAACTGGGCATTCTTTGCTACCTGTTATATTAACCAAGTGACCAGCAGGTTATTTAGAGTTTCCTGTTCAATATTGACTCGACTGGAAGAGGGTGGAAAATCGTCAAAGTAGGTATATTGGAACTAATTGTCTGTTCCTTAATTTGCCGTTTGGCTTCAGCAAAATCCTTGGAGCATGTGATGCTCTTCTCATAATTTCCAATGTTGTATAGAAATCCCTTGATTGTGGTTGGGAAGTTTGTATAATTTTCCTCGATTTTAGTGCTTTCTTCTACCGTGTTAATCATGAGGCCCTTGCTTTTGAACTTAAACAGTTAGGAGTTGGTGGGAATTTTCTTAATATCATTATTGTACCTTCAAATAATATATTACAGAGAGTAGTTGTTGATGGGCACCAAAGTAACTATAGGAATGTAATATATGGTGTTCCTCAGGGTAGTGTTCTCAGCCCTTTACTTTTCATACTACATATGCAGGATATATGGTTTCGGCTTGAAAACAAACTTGTTGCATATGCAGATGATGCTGCTCTTTTTGCATCAATTCCACCCCCTGAATGGAGACTTATGGTTGCTGAATCCCCTGGTAGAGATCTAACTAAAATTAGTGTAGGGTGCAAATTATAGGGCATGAAGTTAAACCCTAACAAAACTCAAAGTATGATTGTAAGTAGGCTATGTCAAAGTCATCACTTATTCAATATTCAGATCTTTGTATTGACAATGTCTCTTTGACTATATACAATTAATTTAAGATTCTAGGTGTGATTCTTGATTGCAAATTTACTTTTGAGAAACATGTGCCTCATCTTCGTTAGATTCTTTATGCTGATGTCTTCTAGAAGTGAATAATCTAATGAAGATAAGGCATAGGAGAAGGACGAACTTGGAAGTTTGTCATGTACAGGGTTGTGCAAGCCAATAACAACGCACCTACTGGGAAAAAATCCACAGGGGATTATTGAAGAGACACCATTACCAGGTGATATGTCCTTGGTGCCTTTCCGGGGTCAATAAACATTGTATGGAAGAAGGGCAGTGCCCCTTCCCTTAATACTAGGTGACAATAAAACTTCCTTCATTCATCGGAACATTAGCGATGTCTAAGGAAAGCCAACTTCCATTAGGTCGTGTTATCATTGTTGTCAACCTAAGGGCTCATTAGCTAGGCTGCGAACTACAATAGACATGCCACCCAACAAGAGCAAGTGTGTTATGGATAACGGCAGTGTTTCACAGAAAACTGTCACACATGTAAAGTTTATCCAGAAATATTATTTGGTAATCTCAGTGCTGTCAGGTGTATGAGGACAGAGGAGAATGCGGAAAGAATAGGCCAGACTATTCAGTATATGTTTAGGCAAAGAAAAAATGATCCATAACCAGAGACAGGGATCCAATGTAGTGCTGTCTGGCCAGTAAAATGATAAAATAGAAACATATTAAGAATTACAATAGCGTCAGAAGACATATTTCTGTAATAAAACTAAAGAATTGGATCTTATATAAGATCTCTCCTAAAAATTCTGGCCAAACTAAAATGTCTCTCAGTGTTCTTATTGTCAATAAGATAGCAGCCTCTCAGTTACCTGAGCCTAGGGTATTCACAAAATATAATCTTAGATGAAAAGGGAATATGTACTATCCAGTAGGTAGATTAGAGATGTTTACCTATAACCACTTTACAGACAGCCTACCATAGCCTTATTTATTCCTATACGAATGCAAACCATCGTCCTTTAATAATAGTAGACAAATATTTCAGCCATTCTGGGAACAGCCGTTAAAACTTTTAACAAGGTAGTAGTAGGTGCTGACAGATAAAGGGTAGACACTACCCACCCTAATGGCCACTGAGCAATCACTTTGATTTCAGCTGCAGTGCAGGACAGATATTCTTCTCTGCTGCCAAATACTCTGGCTGTATTATTCTTTTCCTTTTTCATTCAGATTGAGTAATGTGCTCTTAGATCATCGTGATTGAGGGGTGTTAAAGGAAGAGGACCAGGAAATGCAGTTGTTTTTCCGATAAACTGTAGATGTTGACCGTTCTCTGTGCAAACCTGCCATTATCCGCAACATAGTTGTTCCTATTGAGCGACATGTCTGTTGCTGTTATTCCCTCAGTAATGGGTTAGGGATGCTATTCCATTTTCAGGGGGTCAACATGAAATGTTGAAAGCAGAGTACTTACTTTTTACTGCAAATACTGTGTTAAATTCTCGAACTATCGGGAATCATCTAAAATATAGAGCTTATCTCATTTTTGTCAGTTGGATTGAACTGATACTGTTCTATGTATCACAAAATAATTAACAGATTATTTCTATCTTATGAAAAGCACATTACTTACATGCATAATTATGTAGATGATCAGCATAGAAAATTAATCTACAATTAAACTGAGGAAACTTACATAATTGATACTCTCAGAGCAATCACTTTTAGGATTTGTATAATTATATAAAAGATTTATGTTTGCAACAGCATAAGGCGAAGGCCTAGAGGAGTTTTTCTATCTTAAAAAGTATCCGAGTTGTGATGATTGTCAATGAAAATCAAAGGGTCTCTTTTCCCAATCAAATAGAATCAGAATCAGAATACTGAATGGCACCAGTGGTTAGGTGGAGTTCAAGAATCTATTTCTTACCCTTAACTAGTTTTGAGATATTCAGAGGTCTATGAAGCTTTAGTATAAATGTCTGTCACCTACCCCATTACTATGAAACGAAATTCCAAGATATGCAATTTACTTGTAAAAGGAAATCTATTACATAATATCAAATCAAGAAGGCCTGCGTTCTCGTTACATAGCATTTTATGATCATAAAAGTCATGATCTGAATCTAAGTTTACAAAAAGAATACAAAAAAAAAAATGATTGTAATCATTCTCCCTGCTTAATTCTGTCCTAATGCTGGGCTTTTTTTTTTTACTTACTGACTGAATTTGTTTATGTTATAGCCATATGGAAACCAGCACAAAATACTGACAGGTCTTACAATTAGCAAACCTACTATTTAAAAAGAAATAAAAAGATTTACATTAGTTATAAGGCCAAGATTGTAGTTCTGGACACAATAACCTTAGTTAAATTCTTTCTTTCAAGCTCTAGTAAATTTTAAAATGGATATACCTGAACGATGAAATCCTATGATGAATAAAAAAAAATTCCTTTTCATAGACAACATTTATGGACAGCCTTTTGGTTTAATATCTCCAAAGAGTTACATATCACCGTTCTATATAACAAAATATAGTTACAAGATACTGCTTAGAAGACTTTATTAAGAATAAAAATGACTAGTGAGAGATGCATTTTTCGAAAATTCACTCTTTGAAAATGATGAAATATCGTATTCAAAATATAGTAGCACCTTCTACATCGGTTTTCATGAATTATAATTCAAAGTAATTGGATGGTTACAGCTGGTAAAAGTTGGTCTTTTCCCAGCTTACAGAATGGGAAGACAATAATAACTTAACATGTAATCACTCATTCCATAATCTCTCGATAAATTTCAGTATGAAGTATCCCCTGAAATATGTCTAAACAACTTAGAAGAAGAGTTTTCAATTTTTAGGGGAATCTCAGTATCTGGAACAATTCATGAATGAAATTTTCCGGGATGCAGGGATCTCCCGTATCACGTTATATTTGTACTGTGTCCTACTGTCCATTGCCCAATACAATTCTATCATGGTACACTTGCTTACAGAAAATTTTAAATAGTTTTTTTTTATAAATATTAAGCTGTAAAATAATATGCATGTGATCGAACAAGCTAATTTTATTTAATTCTAATCTTAGTAATATAATTAACCAAAGATTCTATTGCAAAAAATAAATAGCAATTGCAATTTGTTATTAATTATTGGTTTCCATCATATCTAGCTTTATTATTTTGGTATTTAATGAGATTGATAAGATTTTAGTATAATTATGACCTGTGAAAAACTAAAACTAGAATTCTTTGCACACACAGACCACATATAGTCTTCAGTCACACATACAGTAAGAGTTGATGATGAAATGGCTCCTCATAAAATAGAAACAATCAATACTGCAATCAGCGAGCCTAGTTCTTAGTTTTGTGATAAAGAGACCCTCTGCTGAAAATGTCCTTTCAGCTTTCACTGAAGTTGGAGGTACTGATTTTAGGGCCTGGAATAGTTTTTGTAAATTATGTGCTCTCTCTCTCTCTCTCTCTCTCTCTCTCTCTCTCTCTCTCTCTCTCTCTCTCTCTCTCTCTCTCTCTCTCTCTCTCAGAAGAAGAAGAAGAAGAAGAAGAAGAAGAAGCAGTCATGTGTTTTGCGAACATATATACATCTTATAAAATATGGAGTGATATAAACTGTGTAGTAATCAGCAGGGCCAAAGCAACCACAACCACATTAACTTATGGGAATAACATATCTAATTGCTAAACAAGTGCAAATCAATGATTTGCTAGCTAACTTGCAAAACCAATGGACTAAAGTAAATTAAAAATTAGGTTTACACCTTCATAAGACGGATGATCAAGATATAAGGTCAAAGTAAAGATGCCTAATTCTGCTGGAACAAAAGCTAAGCATCACACCAGCGCCACTAATATGCTATCAATAAAGGTATAGCCTAAATATCATTGTTTCACATCCTTGTTTCCTGATTTATGTCCATATAAAGCACTCAGTTCCCTGCAAAATAAAGCATCGTTTGCAAGTGCCCATTTTCTGGTCTGATGTATAGTACATGAGTAAGCTGAATACAATTTCTTGCAAGGTTCTAATGAAGAAATTAATCACTATACAGCTAAAATCTAGGGAGTAAATAAAGGGTTCCATGGGATAGGTTTTCAGTATGAACCTTTTCCACAAGTAGAAAATCGTACCTAAATTACGAAAAGGTTTTGTTTATGTTTTAGTAAACAAAAAAGCCATCTACTTTTAAAGAGATTCTTTGAAAGTAAAATGTTGACAAATAAAATTAGCCTTTCAAGGTATAGATTTCTAGAAAGAGGATTGGTGAAACATGATGTATCTTCTGATGAAGATGAAACTCCAACTATGGACTGTCCAAATGAGATCTAATATCCAACAACATACAAAGATGCTTCAAAGCCAACAGATTGGCCAAGGTACCAGCCACCCGTTGAGATACTTCCGCTAGAGAGTTATGGGTACCTTTGACTGGCCAGATAGTACTACATTGGATTCTTCTCTCTGGTAACGGCTCACTTTCCCTATGCTTACACATACACCGAATGGTCTGGCCTACTATTTACATATTCTCCTCTGTCCTCATACACCTGATAACATTGAGATTACCAAACAATTCTTCTTAACCAAAAGGGTTAACTACTGCACTGTAATTTTTTCAGTGGCCACTTTCCTCTTGGTAAGGGTAGAAGAGGCTCTTTAGCTATAGTAAGCAGCTATTCTAGGAGGACACTCCAAAATCAAACCATTATTCTCTAGTCTTGGGTATTGCCATAGCCTCTGTACCATTTTCTTCCATTGTCTTGGGTTAGAGTTCTTTTGATTGAGGGTACACTCGGGCAACTATTCTATCTTATTTCTCTTCCTCTTGTTCTGTTAGTTTTTATAGTTTATATAGGAAATATATATTTTTATGTTATTACTGTTCTTAAAATATTATATTTTTCCTTTTTTCCTTTCCCCATTGGGCTATTTTCATTGTTGGAGCCCTTGGGCTTATAGCATCCCGCTTTTCCAACTAGGGTTGTAGTTTAGCAAGTAATAATAATAATAATAATAATAATAATAATAATAATAATAATAATAATAATAATAATAATAAGAAGAAGAAGAAGAAGAAGAAGAAGAAGAACTTGTTATCTCTTCTAGTTATACCTTAAATGCCAAATCCCAACTATCATGGAATTTTGATTGAATCCTCTCTTTATCATAAAGTCGTGATATTAAAATTACTTTGCTGGATGGAAAGTAATAACTGTCATATAATTCATACATACATATAACTACTTATAAACCATTTAATACCATCTAATAAAAAATCGAATGGAAACTAACATGACACATTTAGTGTCATGTTAGTTTCCATGTTAGTTTCCAGAAAATCTCAAACAAACTTAGATTCAAGGAATTTATAATCGAGATCCTCTCCTAAGAATCCAGAGGGAGAGAGATATCGGTCTCTTACCAGTGATCAAGAAAGAAGCACATCCTTGAGTGATCAAGACTAAATGTCGCAGTGATTGTACAATGGCTTGAATTTACCAGCAACAGATAGTTTTTACTTTCCCTTGTTTATTAATGTAATTTCATGAGAAAACTGAGTTGGTGGACTCAAGAATTTCCTAATTGCTATCAATCACTCTTTGCAAGATATGAGAAGTCTCCTTTGTCTTCGATTACACGTTACGAAATATGTACCTACATGCTGAGCATATTTCGACATTTACCGTGAATAAGCACAATAATGCATTACAATTTATGGTTGTTGTTGGGACAAAACCGTGCATCACTTGTTTACCACATCAAAATTATCACAATACTCTTTGAAATGCACGAATCTCTGTTTGTATCAATTAAGTTTTCAAAACCAGTTGCTATTTTCATAGTTCAATCTTTCAGACAGTTCGCATAGTGAAATAAAGGCTGGTAGTGCTGCTGTAGCACAGTCATTTTACTGACAGGCCAATAAATTTTCTCCATTTTATCTAAGCAAAACACTTTTTACTATACATGCATAACCCTATTCAACAGATACATTTGTTTTATTTCATAAACCTATTTCGTAAAAAGTAAGAGAAGAAAAATATGACGAACAAAATGATTATAAGAGACCCAATAGATATGTAAATGTATAAAATAAGAAACTTAATTGTATCGTGATGTTTAGGATTCTAAACACAAGTCATGCATCGGCCACCATTTTTTTCTAGTATGCGTACTCCATTAAATAATCCATCGTTCTTTGCATACTTCTACAATAATATCATCCACCACTCACCTTGACTTCTGACATCTTTCCTCCCATCTTTCGCTAATTTGGACGAAATATCAACATACGCGTGTATGTGTGTAATGTCGTTCGTATCTTGCCTTTTTATAACATTATAGATTTAATGTTTTCCTTTTTGCCATTCATTGCAAGCGCATGTGTCTTCATAGCACACAGACACACAACACGTACACACCTACACAGACATCTAAGCACTATTACAGGTATATATATGCTTGATGTCGCACAGCATTGGCACTGAACGTGCTGTTTCATGCCACATCACAATCAAAAGCTGCAAGCAGGAATTACCTTCAAGAAAGGCATTTTAATAGCAGGCTGTACGTAGCCTTCAACGGGACAGCTACAGTCCACTTTGTTCCAAGGCCTGCAGTGGCCCATATCTTACCAAAAAATAAGAGATGATGCTGAATTGCACATAGCCAGAGAATTCTATGATTAAGATGGCACCCTTTTGAGTTTAAGGGAAGCGGCCATACTCGTGATTGAACATTATGCTATGGTGTAAGTTAGCTATTCAGGTTGCTTCCAGATGTATTTCAAGTGAAATATTTTGGTGATATTTGATTTCTTATTTTGAAAACATGAGCATTACTAACCTTGTTTCTATACAGATTTTTTTTTTTTTATCCTGTGCGCTGTATTTTATTCATACGGTATGAATAGACAAATGTTAAACTGCAAATTGTCTAGCTTATGCCTGTATGAGATAATGTAATATCTACTTAGATATATTAAAAAGCTCCCAGTTGACATATAGTACAATAGTTGTATAGAGAGTAACATTTTATTGCAAGTTTGTTTACAATTCTGTAAGGAACTACTAACAATATATGTAATGGGAGATTCAGACAGTCTGCTTGTTGTAAAGATGTTTTTTCAATTGTTCCCCAATTCAAAAATTCTTTGAAAAATGGTCTTTCTAGAAGGCTATAAAACTATATGACTGACATTGTGATGTTACTCGAAAAAAAAATCGATATAATCTTTATATTAAAGAAAATTATCACTATAAATTATCAGTATAGTGAATATTTAGCAATTAGCATCCCTACTTGACTCTACAACAGTGCTTTCTGTCTTACACATGATGAAAACAGACTCACTCATGAGTCAGAACTGAATCCTTGGTTGTATACGGACCTTCTGCATCCAGTGTCAAGCAAAACCGCCCTTGACCAAAGGACAGGTGTGTAAATAGGCAACGTATTCTCATGCTAAAATATGTTGTTAAAAGTGTGTCAATTGAGGTTCAAAGTCATAGTGGTTCTATATAAGTGGTGTGATAAAACATTTTTGCAATAAAAAAAACAATTTTATTACAATGATTTAAACTACACATGATCTGAAATCTTCCAGTTTTCCGATTTTTTATGTATTAATTACTTTAACACTAAGTCACTAAAGTATTTCAAAAATATAAAATGTATCTTAGAAATGTAGGGTACATTACTACAAGTTCTATCTTGCTAATTTCACAAAATAACTTCTCATCTAAAACTCACCTAAAACTCAACTGGTACACAGAACAGAGTTCATATATGCAAATCTAATAAAAGATACAAAATATTCCAACACTGTGGCCGCGGGGGCATATAAAAATTAGAATAGCGCCAACGTTATCCCTGCGTGTCGTAAGAGGCGACTAAAAGGGACGGGACGAGGGGGCTGGGAACCCCCTCTCCTGTAAAAAATTCCTACGAGACATCGACAAGGAGATGGAGCTGGGGGGAGAGTGACTGCTCCCCGCACTCTAGTTTTGGGGTGTTTAAATGTGCGTGGATGTAGTACGATAGAGAGTAAAAGATGTGAGATTGGAAGTATGTTTAGAAGTAGAAGGATGGATGTATTGGCCTTGAGTGAGACAAAGATGAAAGGAAAGGGTGAAGTGATGTTTGGTGAAATGTCTGGTAGAGTGTCTGGGATTGAAAGGGGAAGAGCGAGAGAGGGTGTGGCGTTATTGCTGAGTGAATGGATGACAGGTAAAGTAGTGGAATGGAAGGAGATATCATCTAGGTTAATGTGGGTAAGGGTTAGGTTGGGTAGGGAATGTTGGGCGTTTGTCAGTGCGTATGGGCCAGGTAGTGAGAAAAGTGAAGAAGATCGGAATGAGTTCTGGAATGATTTAACTAGGTGTGTAGAAGGACTGGGTAGAAGGAATTATGTAGTTGTTATGGGTGACTTAAATGCTAGAGTGGGCGCTGGAGAGGTAGAAGGTGTCATTGGTAAGTATGGCGTACCAGGTGAAAATGAGAGTGGTGAGAGACTGGTAGACATGTGTGTTGAACAAGAGATGGTAATAGGTGCTAGCTTCTTTAAAAAGAAAGATAAGAATAAGTATACATGGGTAAGAGTGGCAAATGGAAGAGTAGTAGAAAGGGCATTAATGGATTATGTGTTGGTAACTAGAAGAATGTTTGGAAGATTGAAAGACGTGCACGTGTTTAGGGGTATGGCTAACGGTATGTCTGATCATTTTTTAGTGGAAGGAAAATTAGTTGTAGCAAAAGAGTGGGGGAATAGAGTAGGTGGATGTAAAAGGGAGGTAGTGAGGATTGAAGAGCTAATAAAACCGGGGGTAAGAAGTAAATATCAGGAAAGGTTGAAAATGGCATATGATGAGGTGGGAGTAAGAGAAACTGGTAATTTAGAGGAGGAATGGAAGTTAGTAAAAGAAAATTTTGTTGGGATTGCAAGTGATGTATGTGGCAAGAAGGTTGTTGGAGGCAGCATGAGGAAGGGCAGTGAATGGTGGAATGAAGGAGTGAAGGTGAAAGTGGAAGAGAAGAAGAGGGCTTTTGAAGAATGGCTGCAGAGTAATAGTATAGAGAAGTATGAAAAATATAGAGAGAAAAAGGTGGAAGTAAAGCGCAAGGTACGTGAGGCAAAGAGGGCAGCTGACCTGAGGTGGGGTCAGGGATTGGGTCAGTCATATGAAGAGAATAAGAAGAAGTTTTGGAAAGAAGTGAAGAGAGTAAGGAAGGCTGGCGCAAGAATTGAAGAGACAGTGAAAGATGGAAATGGAAGGTTGTTAAAAGGAGAGGAGGCAAGGAAAAGGTGGGCGGAATATTTTGAAAGTTTGCTGAATGTTGAGGATAATAGGGAGGCAAATATAACTGCTGTTCCAGGTGTTGAGGTGCCAGTGATGGGAGATGAGAATGAGAGAGAGATAACAATAGAGGAAGTGAGGAGAGCACTAGATGAAACGAGAGTAGGAAAAGCATCTGGTATGGACGGTGTGAAAGCTGAGATGTTGAAGGAAGGGGGTGTGACTGTACTTGAATGGTTGGTGAGATTGTTTAATATGTGTTTTGTGTTGTCAATGGTACCAGTAGATTGGGTTTGTGCATGTATTGTACCACTATATAAGGGTAAGGGAGATGTGCATGAGTGTTGTAATTCAAGAGGTATTAG
This sequence comes from Palaemon carinicauda, assembly GCF_036898095.1. NCBI lineage: Eukaryota > Metazoa > Arthropoda > Malacostraca > Decapoda > Palaemonidae > Palaemon > Palaemon carinicauda. The sequence goes on from NC_090729.1 coordinate 90,436,958, forward strand.
TTTGTTGAGTGTAGTTGGAAAAGTGTATGGTAGAGTACTGATTAATAGGATTAAGGATAAAACAGAGAATGCAATCTTGGAAGTACAGGGTGGTTTTAGAAGAGGTAGGGGTTGTATGAATCAGATTTTTACAGTTAGGCAGATATGCGAGAAATATTTAGCAAAAGGTAAGGAGGTGTATGTTGCGTTTATGGATCTGGAGAAAGCATATGATAGAGTTGATAGGGAAGCAATGTGGGATGTGATGAGGTTATATGGAGTTGGTGGAAGGTTGTTGCAAGCAGTGAAAAGTTTATACAAAGGTAGTAAAGCATGTGTTAGAATAGGAAATGAAGTGAGTGATTGGTTTCCGGTGAGAGTGGGGCTGAGACAGGGATGTGTGATGTCGCCGTGGTTGTTTAACTTGTATGTTGATGGAGTGGTGAGAGAGGTGAATGCTCGAGTGCTTGGACGAGGATTAAAACTGGTAGGCGAGAATGACCATGAATGGGAGGTAAATCAGTTGCTGTTTGCGGATGATACTGTACTGGTAGCAGACACAGAAGAGAAGCTTGACCGACTAGTGACAGAATTTGGAAGGGTGTGTGAGAGAAGGAAGTTGAGAGATAATGTGGGTAAGAGTAAGGTTATGAGATGTACGAGAAGGGAAGGTGGTGCAAGGTTGAATGTCATGTTGAATGGAGAGTTACTTGAGGAGGTGGATCAGTTTAAGTACTTGGGGTCTGTTGTTGCAGCAAATGGTGGAGTGGAAGCAGATGTACGTCAGAGAGTGAATGAAGGTTGCAAAGTTTTGGGGGCAGTTAAGGGAGTAGTAAAAAATAGAGGGTTGGGCATGAATGTAAAGAGAGTTCTATATGAGAAAGTGATTGTACCAACTGTGATGTATGGATCGGAGTCGTGGGGAATGAAAGTGATGGAGAGACAGAAATTGAATGTGTTTGAGATGAAGTGTCTGAGAAGTATGGCTGGTGTATCTCGAGTAGATAGGGTTAGGAACGAAGTGGTGAGAGAGAGAACGGGTGTAAGAAATGAGTTAGCGGCTAGAGTGGATATGAATGTGTTGAGGTGGTTTGGCCATGTTGAGAGAATGGAAAATGGTTGTCTGCTAAAGAAGGTGATGAATGCAAGAGTTGAGGGGAGAAGTACAAGAGGAAGGCCGAGGTTTGGGTGGATGGATGGTGTGAAGAAAGCTCTGGGTGATAGGAGGATAGATGTGAGAGAGGCAAGAGAGCGTGCTAGAAATAGGAATGAATGGCGAGCGATTGTGACGCAGTTCCAGTAGGCCCTGCTGCTTCCTCCGGGGCCTTAGATGACCGCGGAGGTAGCAGCAGTAGGGGAGTCAGCATTATGAAGCTTCATCTGTGGTGGAAATGTGGGAGGTTGGGCTGTGGCACCCTAGCAGTACCAGCTGAACTCGGTTGAGTCCCTGATTAGGCTGAAGGAACATAGAGAGTAGAGGTCCCCTTTTTGTTTTGTTTCATTGTTGGTGTCGGCTACCCCCCAAAATTGGGGGAAGTGCCTTGGTATATAGATAGATAGATATAGAAATAAACATTGCATAATACTACTCTCCTGGTAATGTCAATTGTCACCTAAAACTTCATGGTATCATCAAGCATCTACAGGAATATTCTTCAATAAAAGCCTTATACAACCTTTGACAGAAAAATTAAAGGGGTATCACTCTAATTCTTATCATATTACCATTGTTTTCCTATCTAGTTGAAAACTTACTTTATAAAATGCACCATAAGTATAAAACCAGAAGCTATTATAGCAAATGATCAACAAGAAAAGGGACTTGATTTAGTTTATAGAACTTGGCCATATGAAATGGTGCTGGGGCCTGGGAAGCCATTCAGTACTGAGTTACAACTGAGATGAAACACCACATTTCGTATGAAGGAAATGTTTAAATGTTGAATGCTAAAAAAAAGGTGCAACTAGGGGACGCTGCAAAGACCCTTTAGTAGTACCTACAGCGGAATTCGTGAGGTACACTGACAGCTTTACCCCCGAAGCACCTAGAATAGCATGAAAGCAACACCCGTCAACCAGAAGTTTCTTACGGTAGATGTATACCCTTCCACTATTCTGGGTAACCATGGTGTAATACATTCCCTCAGATGAATTGCCATGTTTAGAAGGATTTCAACATACATTTGTACCGGAAATTGATAGGTGCTGAGGGCATATTTTCGTGAAATTCAAAACCAAATAATTTCCAGTAAAAATTTTTACAGGAACGACCAAAATATATGAAAATACACAATGCACATTTCACCAAGGAAGAATTAAAATTTACAACATATTGTATAATTCTCTAAGTCTAAAATCAGAAAAACACCAATATAATCTCACCCTTAAAAAAAAAATCAGTAAACTACACATGAAAAATATTTCAAACTGAAACCTCACATTTTCCTCCAAACTCAGAATGAACACCAATTACCAATAAAAACAAAAGAGCCACTGCAGTCAGAGAAATACAGTAGCAAAGACAATAAAGATAAGACTGAATAGCCCTCCTATAAAAACCCTATGCACAAGCGCCAGCTATTACCAATGCACTTTACTAAATTGCTAACTAAAGAACATACCAGGCCATCCCCTTTATCTTACGTAGCGCGAGTGAAATGCTGGAATACATTACGCAGCCGTTGCCCACTAGACAGTAATTAAAAAAAATCCTGTTCCTAGCAATGAGCATGTACGTACAATAAGTAGTGGGTCTGAATTGTTTGCGTGCAAATTTTTCTTACTAGTGAAGTTGACTTATAGGTGGGCACGACTTTGCTACCTTGATCAGGAATTATTTGCATCAGATTAGTGGTTGAATCCTGGCTGTTGATAAGTAACTACCTGTCTAGGTATTGTTAAACGTTTTCTTCATTCATTCCAGGCCTCTTTATCTACCCATTTGTGTAACACCTCATGTACAAAACTTCTGTGTTTGGATATTTTGGTTTTCAGATAAAGTAAATTTGATTGAAAAAATCGATGGACAGATGGATGTATTCAAGCTGAATCAGATTGTGATAGCCACCTAAAGGACGGAATATATGATTGAACCTGGCAGAATGTACTGATAACTGCAAGGCAGTAACATGTCTTTGTCTCAAAATTGGGTAACCGAGCCATCAACAGGAAAAACAATAGATCGATGTTTACTGACTATTTCAATTACCACCAAATTACCAGACTTATTTCAGAACTTGGCTTTTCAGTATTTGAGTTTGATTTTTAATATCCTGTCAATCTATACTTCCATGCCAGGACCACTGATGGGAAGTTGGTCTCTTCAGAGCAAAACAAGCCCTTTTCCACAGAAATTCTGTGTAAATTTGGGGTTATCAAATATAGCTTTAAGATTCCATTATGATTGATGAAGAGGGTGATAAAATACTAAATTTTCAAAACGAGAGATTTTTCCTAGAAATATCCTCTTGTAACCAAAACAGTGTAAATGGTAACGTCCCTGATTGGTGATAACCAGAATGAGACTCAAGTCCCGCTCAAACTCATTAGTTCCTTTGGTGGCTGCAACGTCACCATCATAGGGAGCTTAGGAATGGGGGGATTTGAGGGCACCTATAGGTCTATCTGCTGAGTCATCAGCAGCCGTTGCCTTGTCCTTCTTGCTCCTATTTTGATTGGAGAGGGGCATTGGGCGCTGATCATAGGTATACATGGTCAGTCTCTAGGGCATAGTCCTGCTTGATAAGAAAACATCGTTATCCCTTGCCTCTGCCATTTATGAGCGGCCTTTAAACCTTTAAACTGCTTCTTTGTCATTCATACTTTCAAATACCGACAAGAAATTAGAAATGGATTTATTTGAACTTTAATTTTCTTTTTCATTAGAATCTATGACAGTTGATCATTAATAGAAATAAAGAAATCCTATCATATTTTTTTTCTTACTACTAAAACTGTTGCCTACGATATACTGGTCAGCTAGGTTAATGAGAAAGCAGTTATTTGCATAGAGTTCGGTTTATATATATTATATTCATAAATAATATATGGAAGAACATGGTGCCATAGATCTGTTTAGGTAAGTATGGAGGGGGTTAAGTAAAGGTACAGCACTCAAGATTGGGATAGGGGTGAAAGGGAGGGCTCAATGTTTACTAGTGATGCGGCATGAATAATTTTTTTTTTTTTTATTTCTTAACAGTAGTTTTCTATTGTTTCAGCTCTTAATCATAAGAAGACTGATTTTGCTTACAATTACTTTTCTATCCTATCTCATCCATTCCCATCTTCCATCTTTATAAAACTTCGATAATTTCTTATGTTTCTGTAATTAGCAACTATTTATCTGTACAGAGCAACTACTAGGATTCTACTTTCTACAATCTCACGAAGCATTTACTACTGGTATAAAAAAATTCAGAGCTTATCTTGACGTATATTAACCTTTATCTCAAATTCCTCTTATAATTCAGTCAGTGTCTTCACTCTAGACCTAGTATAATGTTGTAATACATCATTATTGAGTACCATTTTTCATTATACTTCCATACAATCTGACCAGCCCAAGTTAGCAAGTTAGTTATTATTACTGATTTGGTGGTCTTGAAGTTTCAACTGTAGCTGGTTTAGGCAGGTCACTTGCTACTGATGGTAACAGATCTTTTTCCTTTTTCCACTTCTCAATGGTAGGCCTATTCCTTACTAGCCAGATATAAAATGTTCTATTTGTACCTCTGTTATGTCTTCATTCTTAATTTCATACAATTCTGGATCTTTTGGTCTGTTCATTTTCATACGTGCCTTAGCCATCTCATGTTAACAATTTCCAAATCATATTAATTTTCAAAATAGATTCTTATTGCTCATTGTTATGCACCTCTAACACTTTTCATCTTCACAATTGTTCTTCTAATTCCTTCAGATAATATATTTCATTCTGCCATCTATGTTATTTCATGACAACACCTATCAGTTCATAATCCATTCTTAATCACTTTTTATTCCTGATGGTACTCGAACCTTTGCACTTTTTATCTTCCAATGACTCTCCAAGTCTCATGAGGCACCACATTTTCCATTGGTATGTAACTCTGTTATATCATGCCAAAGTCCTCCATCTCATATTCCTTTAATTAATTTTGTCTTATTACTGACAGTCCTCGAGGTTCAGAACTTTTCCTTTTCCTTTTCTTTGGACCTCAGACTCTCTATTAGTACCCTGTCAAGCCATGTTACCATTGCCCAGTTCATATTAATTTTCTTGATTACTTACTGATATCAATAATCATTAAACTTTTCCACTTTTTATTTTCCCAAGGGTTCTCCTAACATCTACAGTCTTCGTGTTCTCCCTTAGTACTCCAATCATCTTATTTCATTTTCATTTTCTTATTCTCTTGTTACTGGTGGTCCTGGAGATCCTGCCTCTTCAGATGACATTTTCTATTGGTACCCTAGTCATCTCATGACTAAATTATTTCTAATTATTGATGGTCCTGAAACTTACATTCTTAATCTTCCGAACTGGTATACAATTCTTGTCAGACAACACATTTCAGGTAATGTTCATTTTCTTAATACTTTATCACTGATGGCCCTGAACCTCTTGTGCTTTTCATCTTCCCCAGGGCTTTCCTAACCTCTTAGAGCAATACATTCTCCAATGGTACCTCACGCAGCTCATGGGAACGTTTTCCAGATCATATTAATTTACTTGATCACTTCTTATTACTGAAGGTCGATGAGCTCCTGAGACTTTCATCTTCCGAAGGGATTTCTTAACCTCTTCAGATATTATATCATCCACTGGTATCTATGTACCATCCCCATCGAATGACAACTCCCTTCAAGGCATATTCATCGTTTTAATCACCTCTTATCACTAATGATCCTAGAACGATTGGAATTTACACAGTCCCAACGGCTATTCTAACCTCTTCATACAACAAAGTCTCTCACGTCATCTCATATTAATATTCAACGGTTGTTGTTATTTAATTTCTCAATTAATTCTTATTACTGATGGTTCATGAACATTTTTAATTTTTGTCCTCCAAAGGGATCTCTCAACTTCTTTAAACAATGCAGTTTCTATTATCATCTCATCCATCTCATGTTAACGTCCTCCATGCCATACTAATTTTCTTAATTACTTCTAATTACTGGTTTTCTTAAATTTCTTTCACTTTCCATCTTCAAAAGAGCTTTCTTAATCTATCTCTACAACATATTTATGCATGTCATCTTATTTCAGTAGACATGAGGATATATACAATTTTGTAATCATTTCCCATTACGGATGGTCTTAGAGAATCCAGAAACTGGTAAAAGAGATCAGTGGGTACGGTACAGAAGAAGGTACACTCAGTGTTAAACCATTCTTTATCAGTCGGTCTCGGGCTATGGTCTAGGACACATTGGAACCGGAAGGAATTCTCAGAAAATATAAGTATATACTTTTTCTTTTTTTGAGAGATTTCCAATTAAAGAGATAACTTCTAATCAAGGTTTTGTGGAGTTATCAAATGTTTTCTAGTTATCATCATTATTATCAATATCATTATCATTATTATTATTATTATTATTATTATTATTATTATTATTATTATTATTATTATTATTATTATTATTACTAACTACATTCAATCGCTCACAAAAAGAAAATATCTAATTAAAGCATCTCAGTAAAATACAATCAAGTAGATGACAGAATTAACTATACTCAAGTACCAGCAAAACAGGCACAAAATATTTCCTGTTCATATTTCTAGGTAAATTTCATAATTGCTTTTATTCTATTTTTCACTTAGGGTCCATATGGAATAATGAAGAGTGATTCTACAAACGGCAAAGCATATATAGTATAAATAAAATAACCCACAATGTATGAAAAATATTTTTCATACATTGTGGGTTATTTTATTTATCATAAATACACGGAAAATTGTGTATTTTAATGCATATATAGTATACGTTAATTATTTCTGTAAATGAAAAAAATTAGTAAAGTGACTGCATCAATAACCTTTCTATAACTACAATTCATGACTATATCTGCTTTGAGAAACCCAAAGTATTTTAAAGAAAAAAATCATCAATAACTTTGAAAAAGCAAATTTTTCACTGGGCGCAGTCAGTCCTAGTAAGGTATAACGACACAAACTGATGAATTGCATTCGCCAATTCCTATAGTGTATCACAGTAATATTGTTTAATAAAGTGTTAATATTCAACAGATGAACACAGAAATATATATCTAACCTTTATCGACACATTTTTCTAAATAGGTTTTATTAAATACTTCTTTGTTATCTGTAATGAACGAAACTCAGTAAGATAGACCTTCTATTCAAGATACAAGATGAATTGGAACTTTATTCCCTAACCAGTTATCTACTATTGTATTGACAAACAGTGTATGTATATATATATATATATATATATATATATACATATATACATATATATATATATATATATATATATATATATATATATATATATATATATATATATATATATATATATATATATATATATATATATATATATATATATACAGTATATATACACACGTACACACATATATATACAGAATATACATACATATATATATATATATATATATATATATATATATATATATATATATATATATATATATATATATATATATATATGAAATATATAAAACGGATTTTGACAATGGAACAATCTAGTTTCGGGTGAAATAGCCATGTTGTCCTGATCGAAGTTCCTCGATGGCCGCTTTCTACTTGGGATATTTCTGCATGTGATATACCATAGTGTATATATATATATATATATATATATATATATATATATATATATATATATATAATATATTTTTGGGTGAGATGGCCATGTCGTCCTGATGGAAGTTCCTATTGGGTAGCTTCCTAGGGTATATTACAACTATGGCGATAGTCCCAGAGAATTTACCTTAAGGTACCAGAATTCTAACTCCTGGAGAGAATATCCCTCGTGAAAGGGATATCGCGACATATCAGAGGACGCATTCTTGACACGCCACATGGCAATCTACACCCCGAACAGAGATTACGTATCGCAGGGGTCAATTGGCAAGAAACGAAATCGGGAAAGAAAAAGGGGGAGCCGCTCCCAAGGCTCCCTATCTCCCGTTTCGTAAGCGTGCCTGGCACCAATCCTGGCGCCATCTGTATTCCTTGTAGCGTACACGAGGTGCTACAGATACTGTACATAGGGAGGGGTCCTACAGCCCTTTTTCGCTCAAAATCCGTTTTTGGGGCTCAAGCCATGTCGTCCTGATGGAAGTGTACCAGAGCATTACTGTATCTGTGGATTCTCAGAACGTGCCGTACTCCCCGGAAGTAATTTTTCCCCGGTCGACTAGACCTAGAGACCTAAGATGTTACCGTTATACATCTTTTCAGCTAACTATAAACCATGTTAGAGCTTCCTGCCCCCTACAGGGAAGAGTCCTACTGGGCTCTGGAAAAGTCTCGAAGAGTACATATACCTATGTATGAATACCAGGCAAGCTAATATAGTGGTCTCACCCTATATTAAGTAAAGCATAGTTTGTAAAGAACCACTGCGTCAATATGAAATATCGCCCAGTTATCCGCACAATACTTGTATTGGACAAAGGTTTATATCCGCATAGGAAGAAACTAGTAAAACCGCCCTCGTCCCCTTATGAGACGGAGTCCTCCCGTTAAGGTAATCATAAACCAATGCAACATAGCTTGCATAAAGGAACAATTCTATTAGAATTATCCCAGATAAGGTAAATAGAATGAATGCTCAATTATACCAATAAATTGACACAGGTGAAAGAGACGCAAGGTTCTCAAGAACAAGTTTATTGACAGACAATAAATAGACAGGTTAACAACAATTATATATATATATATAAGAAGAGGATAACCCAAAACTTTAAGCATAAGTATGATAGTAAACAGAACTTGTTTATCTGAAAGAAAAAACATTAAATGCCACTTTTAAGATACCGAGGTATCAAAGTCATAAAAGTCTGTATTACAAATCAATCACAATAGCGTTAGAAACGCTCGGCACACATGTCTGCACTTATGCTAGGTTCACCTTTGGAAATGGAACAGTCCACATGGCAACTCAGTGCCCGCATTTAGTTTGTAGTACAGTATGTAACCTCACACTCACCCTGGAATTAATCATCCCAATTAAAACCACTGTTCCCCGCAGAGTTAAACAGTAGGGTTAACGACGCGACCCACTGCTACCACAGATCTCTTTAGTTCCTCTACTTGCTTCGCATAGTGGCAAAAGAACACTCTGGAAGACTTCCAGCCAGTGTATGAACGGAGATGTTCAAAATCCATACAATTAAAGAAATTTAAGGATGAGGCAACTTTCCTCGGATCTTGACCTGCGGGTGTACTGTCAGGATCCGCTCTGCGAATAAAATATGTGATTTTCGCTCTGAGTTGATTCAGAGATAAATTTGAGCCTGATGTTTCTCCCCTGAATAGTTGACCACCCCTGAAGTCTGAAGTTCTATGAAGATAGACCTTTAGGCATTCTACTGGACATAGAGATGCATCTTCTTTCAGAGGGCAAATTCTCCAGGGACCCCACCTGTTGGTGGGTAACTCATTCTTGGCGAGAAACGTAGGATCCGGAAACAGGTTCAGTTCTCACCCATCCAGGAACTGAACACGACCTGCCTCTCTCGAGAGGGCTACGATCTCACTAACCCTGGCCCCGGACGCGAGTGCAAATAGGAAAATAACTTTTTGTGTCAAATCCTTTAACGCACACTCTTCATTGCTCAACAGAGAAGCGAAATGAAGAACTTTATCTAAAGACCATGAAATGGGCTTTGGAGGTGCTGAAGGTCTGAGCCTAGCGCAGGCTTTCGGAACTTTATTAAAGATCTCGTTACCTAGGTCGACCTGGGACTTGATTCAGAATGAAGGAGAATGATCCTGCGTCTAAGGACCATTCCGACTCTATCGGTGTGAACCTGGATAGAGCGTCCGCTGTCACATTGCGCACTCCTTGAAGGTTAACTGCCGACAGGTACCACTTCTTCTTTTCCGCTAATCGGAAGATGGCCAACATCACCTGGTTGAGAGGTGGTGACCTCGATCCTTGTCGGTTCAAGCATCTCACAACTACCTCGCTGTCCATCACCAACCTTATGTGGATCGAGTGACGCGGGGAGACTTTCTTTAAGGTAAGGAGCATTGCCATAGCTTCTAGAAAGTTTATGTGAAAGGTCTTGAATAGCTTGGACCAAGTCCCCTGGACTTTTTTCCGATGAGAGTGACCTCCCCATCCCTCCTTCGAGGCGTCTGAGTGAATCGTCACCGACGGGGGAGGTGGCTGAAGAAGAACCGACTTCTTTAGATGTCTGGCTTGGGACCAAGGCCTGAGAAGAGTACGTAGCCGAAGCGGAACTGGTCTTCCCAGATCTCTTCGCGCGTTTGATGCATAACTTCTCCAAACTCCGGTTGCATCCTTTCGCTGTGCTCTTAGCACTGGGTCTGTCACCGAAGCAAACTGGAGAGAGCCCTGTACCCTCTCCTGTTCGCGTCTTGATATCCTTTCGGAATCTAGAAGTCTCTTGACAGAACCCGCTATCTCCTTCCTTTTCTTCGCCGGGATGGAGAAACGGTGTGACAAAAGGTCCCAGTGGATTCCCAGCCACTGGAACTTTTGAGATGGAGAAAGTCGAGACTTTTTTCTGTTGATCTTGAAGCCTAGGTACTCTAGGAACTGGATCACTTGACTGGAAGCTTGCAAGCATTCTGTCTCGGATGCTGCCCACACTAACCAGTCGTCCAGGTAGGCTACTACCTGAATTCCCTTTAGGCGTAATTGCTTGAGAGCTACGCTCGCAAGCTTCGTGAAAATCCTTGGGGCTATGTTTAGCCCGAATGGCATGGCTCTGAAGGCGTATAGTCTTCGTTGTAGCCTGAACCCTAGGTAGGGGGAGAGTCGACGGTTGATTGGAATGTGCCAATAGGCGTCAGACAAGTCTATAGAGACGGAATATGCCCTCTTGGGCAGTAAGGTCCTTATGTGTTGCAGTGTTAGCATCTTGAATTTGCAATTCACTATGAACTTGTTGAGTGGTGACAAGTCCAGAATGACTCTGAGTTTTTCTGAGTCTTTCTTGGGAACACAAAACAGCCTCCCTTGGAATTTGATGGACTTCACCTTTCGGATCACATTTTTCTCCAACAGTTCTTGAACGTACTCCTCCAGAACGGGGGTGGAGTGTTGGAAAAACCAGCCCAGTCCATTCTTGAGTAGGCTGTGGGCCCAGGGATCGAAGGTCCACAGATCCCGAAATTTCAGAAGTCTCCCTCCTACCGGTATCATCTCACTTGGACTGCCGTCCTGAGGTCTTGCCTCCCTGACCACGACCACCCCTGAATCCCTTTCCCCTTGAGGGGTGCCTAGACAAGCCTCTGTCTGCTCCTCTAGGCTTTGCTCGAAAGGAAGTAGACTGCCCTTCGAACGTTGGGGTGAATGCCGTGGACTGTGTCGACACAGCCTGGGGTACCCACTGAAAAGTGGTCGGGGTTTGTGCCACCATCTGGGGCACTGGAGGCAATGGCAATTGCAGTTGCTGTTGCTGTCTAGAAGGCTTGGTTGGCCGAGACGGTAGCCTAGTCCTCATAGTCTTCCTCTTTGGTTGAGGACCCTCATCCAGGGAAGACTTTCTTTTGATAGCCAGGCCCCACTTCTGGAGAAGGTTTCTATTCTCCAAGGTGGCCTTATCAACAACTTCTTTGACCAAATCGGTAGGGAAAAGGTCTTTGCCCCAAATGTTGGAGGAGATTAGTTTCCTTGGCTCGTGCCTCACCGTAGCCGAGGTGAACACGAACTCCCTACAAGCTCTCCTCGCCTTGACGAAGCCATAAAGGTCCTTCGTCACTGTGGCCAGATGAGTCATGGCCACCACCATGAACATTTCATGGACCTTGGGGTCACTTGCCATCGTCTCAAGAGTAGTCTGAGGAGACATTGAGGCAGCCAGTCTTTCTTTTGTCTCGAACTCTCTTCGCAAAAAAAAAGTCAGACAGCTTAGGGAGGTCCTCGCCGAACTGACGTCCGGCAATATCAGCATCCAACTTCCCAACTGAGAACGTAAGATGGACGTCCTTCCAGTCTTTGTGGTCCATAGGCAGGGCCAGCGACAAGGGTTTACACTCCTCCAGGGAGGGGCAAGGCTTGCCGGCCTTGACTGCTTTTAGTACAGCCGCAAACCCTTTCTGTAAAAAGGGGAAGGCTCTAGCAGGAGAGGACACAAAGGAAGGGAGCTTCTTGCTCAATGCAGCTACCTTTGAGTTAGAGAAGCCCCTCTCTTTCATCGAGGATGAAAGTAGAGCTTGAGCCTTAGCATGGTCCATCACTATGACCTCCTTCGGCTCTGTCTCCTCCTTTGAAGCTGGTTCCTTCCTCAGCCGGACATAACAGTCCGGATATGATGCCTTGCTGGGCCAGAATTCCACCTCCTCTAGGGGAACTGAGCCCAACTTATCCGAGATGACGATCTTTCCAGTTGTCATCGGCATGTGCTCAGCATACCTCCATGGGTTAGCATCTGAGCACAAGGGAAGGTCTTTCACATTGAGCCTTTTCCAGGGCCCATGTGATTCTGCAAGGCTCTGCATCCGCAGTTCCATTGCAGCCGCCTTCTCCTAATTCTCCTTCTGCATTTGTTGGATCATTCCAACAATAGAAGAGAGGGCCTGTCCCAGCTCTACTGGGAGACCGGCCGATGTTGAGGGAATAGGCTCCGGAATCTGAACCGGAGTAGCCGACACCTCGTCGACCTCTTCCTCTACAACGTCTGGGGCTTGAACTTCATCCTGGGCTTCTGCCAGGAGGTCTTCCTCCAGACACTCGTCCACGTCAGACATCCTGTCATCTAACTGGATGTCTTGCATAGCGACCGTGACTTCAGCATCCACCTGGATCTGAACTTGGGGGATCTCTTGAGGCTGGGGAATCACTGCATCAGCTGATGCCTTAGGGAAAAGATACGCCCTCATCTTCTCACTTGGAAGATAAGGTCCAGAGGTGTTCTTCTGGAAGCCCCTTACCCAGGTACGAAGCTTCTCCCTTGCTATATCCCTTGACTTCGCCATCCTAGGGGAATCAAAGGCCTCAGTAATCAGGTTAGTGCACACAGTACATACCTGAGGGTCCCAATACTGGAGATCATCCTTGGAGACAGCGCATGCTGCGTGTCTCCTACAAAACTCATGTCCGCAGAGGTTCTTGCTGCGGACGTTGCAGAAAACACTTCCGCACTTCGGAGGGTCCTCCTGTAAAGAGAAGAAATTTCCATGAGTATCAAGTGAACTATGTATCACTGGATATGCATAGTATAGCATAACAATTCAGAAAGGAAAGACACACACTTGTGTTTCCCTCACAACCCATTGTTGCAGCCTTCCAGATAATAAAATCGAATGGCTAATCTCTTCTAGAATAACCAATGCAAAGTTTCCAGAGGAAACAGGTGGAGCTCACACCTAAGCAATGATTTTAAAATCCTGGATAATAGACAAGAAAGAACTCACTTTCTTATCTGTAGGGCAACAGCAAAGGGCTGTGCAAGAAAACACAAAAGTGTTAGAATACACAGTGCTGTACCAAAACCTATACTATAGTTTTCTTCTTACAGTATATGTTATACTGAAGAATACTGGTACAGTATAGGAGGTTATGTGCCGGCCGGCACACACCATAACTAGCTTTAAAGTATACTACTTAACAGCTATAAGGCGGCAGAACGCTGGTTCAAATGCATGTGCCGGCCGGCAGTAACTGCCGGCCGGCAACAGCCAAAGTCGGCCGGCAACTACACAAGGTAGTACCCGGCTGCCGGCCACACTCTTGGCGACCGGCAGACAGGGGCAGACATAAGCCGGCCGGCAAAGGTACACAACCGATGCCAGCTGGCAGTAAAAGAACCAGAGGACTACAACCGCCCGGCTGCCGGCCTCATAGGCCGGCAGCCGGGTCGGGTACAGCACTAGAAGAAAAACAGAATGGATGCCGGGATAAGAGCGTATACTACCACCAAGCCCGGCAATCCGAAAGAGTGCATATAAGGAAGGGGAGAATCTAATTCAGGCTTCCTGACCCGTGTCGTCTGGCTCTACCGGCAGGCATGGATGAGGGACCAAGAGAGGTCCGGGCAGCACTCAAAGCAGAAGACCCTGGCAAGGGACGGAGTTAATTCCACATCCTAACCTATACTAGGTTCAGATGTAGAATGACGTACAGTACTGTAATGGCTAGGCCATTACGGAGATAGAGGGGGAAGGGACAAAAGAGGGTCCTACCAACCTTGCTTTAGTGAAGGATCACCCGCAGCCAAGAAACTCATCTTAGCCTAAGGGAGGTCCAAGGAGGGAGGCCAGCAATACTTGCCAGCTCCTAGAGAACCAAAGCAAGGAAGGTGTTGCTACTCCCAGGGAAAGAAACTTATCCTCCCCCAAGAACAGTAACAAGGACTAGTCTGGTAGATCACAAAAAAAGGAATCATCTCGTACAGAAACCTTCGGTAGTGACCTAAGGAGGCTAAGCCTCCTATGTCTGTGTCAGGCCAGCGAGGGAGACTCTACCCCAAACCAGACAAACACTGACTCAGACTAAAAACTCTGTTGTTCTGTCCCTCTCTGAAACCAGACTTACTGGAACAGGAAGGTACAGTAACACCCCAGTATAGTTTTATCGAAAGTTAATTCAGATAAACCACTTAGCGATAAGCCCAAGGCTTAAACAGAGGGAAAGGGATTGCATACCTTCTCCGAAGAAAAGAAAGCAACTGGGGAGTATGAGAAAGTATACTAAGGCTCCATAAGCAACTTAGCCTAGGCACCAAGAGAATCGATTACCTAAATCACCGAAACTCACTCGTATACTATCTTGGAAATATTCAACATAATCTTAAATGTATAAAAAACAGCCTAAAGCTTCAATAAAATTCTAATACACTCGGAAAAACCAAAATCATGCATGAAGTACTAGGACCAAACGACTAGGCTACATGGCCTAGCGTAGGCCAGAATTGGCGAATACTTCGCCAAAATAATACTAAAGCACGAAAGGAAATCCTATGTAACGCTAAATAGCTAAAATTTATTAAAGCAAAACAACCGGGAATGTCGCTCTGGCTAACTAAACTTATACCTAGCGAGCGACAGCGTCCATGACGCCTCCGGTAGGCTACGGCTCTTGTAACAAAGATTAAACCTATTAATCACTCAAAAAATTACCAAGAGCCTACATTTATACATAAAAGACATGTTACTCAACTTATCAGATGCCGACGAAGTTGGAGAAGCCATGAAAAGTAGAAAAAACACTGAGTTGTTAAGCTACGCAAAAAGGAATACAGATGGCGCCAGGATTGGCGCCAGGCACGCTTACGAAACGGGAGATAGGGAGCCTTGGGAGCGGCTCCCCCTTTTTCTTTCCCGATTTCGTTTCTTGCCAATTGACCCCTGCGATACGTAATCTCTGTTCGGGGTGTAGATTGCCATGTGGCGTGTCAAGAATACGTCCTCTGATATGTCGCGATATCCCTTTCACGAGGGATATTCGCTCCAGGAGTTAGAATTCTGGTACCTTAAGGTAAATTCTCTGGGAATATCGCCGTAGTTGTAATATACCCTAGGAAACTACCCAATAGGAACTTCCATCAGGACGACATGGCTTGAGCCCAAAAATATATATATATACACGTACACACATATATATATACAGAATATACATATATATATATATATATATATATATATATATATATATATATATATATATATATATATATATATATATTACATATATACATATATATATATATATGTATATATATATATATATATATATATATATATATATATATATAAAACGGATTTTGACAATGGAAAAATCTATTTTCGGGTGAGATAGCCATGTTGTCCTGATCGAAGTTCCTCGATGGCCGCTTTCTACTTGGGATATTTCTGCATGTGATATACCTTAGAACTTTACCTGTAGAGGTATCACGGAGTTCTAAGCTTTGGAGCGAATATCCCGATAGATATTGTGTATACATAAGGGATGTGTTTAAAACAAGCCACAGCTATCCTTTCCCAAATAGAGTTAACCCTGTCTCGAAGGATATGGGATAGGATTAGATATGTGGGCGAGAGATCTGTTACAACTCCCCTTCCCATTGTGCTACAACTAACACGTTTCCTGTAGAACCATTCGAGAGCAGCTCAAACTGAGAATTATGAAGGATGAAAAGTAACGGCGGGCCATCAGGACTACATATCTATCTCACCCAAAAATAGATCTTTCCCATATCAAAATCCGTATTTTGGGCTCGAGCCATGTCATCCTAATGGAAGTGTACCAGATAATTATTATTCTCAGTTGTGGCCAGGAGAGTTTTAACCCTTCACACCTCATAGACATAACCATACTTACCTTAGCATTAGTAACTATGGTACCAAGCTATGAGCGCAAGAGATATGTTTGTAAAAAGTAGGAGCAAAGAAAATAAATATAACAGTCCCAGTCACTGTGAATAAGATCTTTGTCTCCAGTAGATGAAAAGACCGAAGTCTATAAAAGGAGGGGTAAAAATTGAGGTACACTGCTTTTATTTTGTACAGTAGGTCCAATGAAAAGAAACCCAAAAGGAACAATAGTCTTTTATTGTTTCCAACGATTCCTAAATATAACATTAATCAATGCAACATTATATACAGTAGATATGTACAGAAAACCGAAGTTTTAAGACCCCAAAATTGTGTTACAGAGTAGTAAAATAGTACAGTAACAGTCATGATATAAAATCACCTTTGACTCTTTACAATTATAAATAGAAAACTGAAAAGAAGAACATTATTCCCTTTGCACAACGTAGATTGAGAAGTCCCAACTATACAGTCCATATGAGTCCATGCACAACACTTAGGAAGCTGGTTTAATCACACTACCAGCGGCCACTACAAAGTGTTTAATCTCTTCCAACTGACGTAAGTAATGTTTCTAGGGTCATGACCCGATGGTATACTATCAAGGTCAGCCCTTCTGATGAAATAGGCGAGTTTGGACCTTAGCTGTTTCAGAGAAAGATTAGATCCTGTCGTCTCCCATTTAAAAAGTTGACTGCCTTTAAAGGACCGGCTTTTTAACAGATAGGCCTTGAGGCATTCCATGGGGCACAGAGAAGGATCCTCCTGTAATGGAACAATCTTCCAGGGCCCCCCAGCTTTTCATGGGAAGTTTGTTTTTCGCCAAGGATGCAGGATCTAGGTAAAGATTTACCTTCCCCGATTCCTTGTAAGGGCCAAAACCTCACTGTCTCTACTTTTGAGTAAGATCCTTCAGAGAGGTAGAGGTGTTATCTATCGAAGAGGCAAAGTGCAGGACTTTATCCAATGACTATGAAATAGCCTTGGGAGGAGCATTAGGTTTCAGTGTAGCACAAGCCTTCGGGATCTTAATGAACAGATCGCTATTGAGTTCAATATCAAAAGCATATGCAATGGTTCTAGTTAGTGCCGACTTACATGAGGCAATAGTTGTAGAGGCCAGAACTTGATCATGCAATGAAATAAAAAAAAAAAAACAGAAGTCCATAGAAATAGAATAGGGCTGATGACTTTTCATGAATGCGGCCCATTTTTTTCCAGGAAGACTAATATTGTTGTTTCGTGGTGTTGGCCTTGTACTCTTCTATGAAGTCAATTCTCTCCTTTGCAACTCTGAACTTTCTTTGAGCCGTGGGGGAGAGATAATCATGAGCTGAAGGGTTTTCCTTATCCAAGAGGAAGCAAAGACAGTCTTCTGTTGAACATCCTGCAATGGAGATAGTAGAGGAACCAGGAGAGGTTTGAGTTCCAGAACAAGAGGATACCAATTGCTCTTGGGTCACTTGGCAGCCACTAGAGCCACTGTTCCCTTGAAAGTTCGCAGTTTGTTCAGGACTTTCATTAGGAGGTTGAATGGTGGAAACAGGTGGATGTGAGACCACTGGTTCCAAACCAGGGACATCGCATCTATTCCAGGAAGATTCTTGTTGAAGCTCGTCACAAAGTGATCGACTTGCTCTAGAATGAAACAGAATGATTTTGTGTCCAAAGACTATTCTGATTCCAGAGGCTTGGACTTTGACAGGGTGTCCGCCATCACATTTGGAACCCCCTCGAGGTGAATTGCTGAGAGATGCCAGTTCCTCCTCTTTGCTAAAGTGAGGATGGCTAGAATTACATAGTTGATCTGACCTGGAGCCCTGTCTTTTGACACAGTGGACTATCGTCCTGTTGTCAATGACTAATTTGATGTGTGATTTTGCCTTTGGGTTCAGTCTCTTCAGAGTCAGAAATACTGCCATAGCTTCTAAAATATTGATATAAAATTGCCAAAATGTAATTGACCACCGACCCTCTACTTTCTTGAAAGGGGCATATCCCCCCCACCTTGTTTCGAGGCATCCGTGTGAATTGTCACGGAAGGAGGAGGATACGTGTGTGTCCATAAACTCTTAGCATTGGACCAAGGCTTGAGATGCTATTGTAGTAAGACCATGTTTTGTGGCGAAGATCTCTCCGAACATTTGATGCCTTTCTTCTTCAGACTCTGTTGGCATCTTTGAGTCTTGCTTTGAAGATTGGGTCTGTTACGGAAGTGAACTGCAGTAAACCCAAGACTTCTTTCTCTTGCCTTGCGGTAGAGAAAGGGTGCGTGACTTTAGATTCCAGTGAAGTCCTAGCCACTGGATTTCTTGAGTAGGAGACACCCTGGACTTCTCGAGATTGATTTGAAAGCCCAGAGACTAGGAATTTCATGACTTCTTGAGCTGCCAGAAGACATTCGGAGTTCGTTGCAGCCCAGAATAGCCAGTCGTCCAAATACACTATCACCTGGAGGCCTCTGTTCCGTAATTGTCGGACAATGGGCTCGACTAGCTTTGTGATAATCCTTGGAGCTATACTGAGCCCGAAGGGCATAGCTCTGAATACGTAGGGCTTTCTAGCCAGTCTGAAACCACGGTAGGGGGAGAAGCACCAACCTATCAGAAGATGCCCATAGGCTTCTGTATGATCTATGGAGACGGTGCAGGTCGCCTGGGGTAGTATGTTCCGTATTTGTGAGATAATCAGCATCAGGAACTTCTTCTTTGTCTACATCTTTTCCCACTTCTATGTGGGGTCGATGTTTCTGGTCAGCTTTCTCCATCTACCTCTGTCCCACACCTCATCACCAGTTAATCCCTTTGATAGAAGGTCATCCTTGATATAGTCCACCCACCTTCGCTTTGGTCTCCCTCTCCTTATCGTTCCCTGTGTGACGGGCCGAGAGAAGGCTGTGACTCAAAGGCAGGTTGAAAGCAACTGAGTGAGTTTATTATAGAACACTCTCCTTTATATACAAAATCTCAAAGCAACAAGAATTTTCATGTTAATAAATCGACACTGTTACAGAGGAGAAAAGCAGACATGATTCTTCAGGTTCTTTTTAGTGCGAGGGGAGAGCGAAGATACAAGCACAAAATGAACTATGTACGATCGTGTGACACATGGTTGGTACATGGCTCCCCCCCTAAAAATGACATACTGAACATGTTAAATAGGGCGCCCTGAATCTGGAGAGGTAGTAGCAAAAAACTGCGCCGATTAGCGGCAGAGAGTGGCAGTAGAAGTCGTTGGTTGGGGCGCGAGCGAGTGGTGGATGATGGGTGGCTTTGTCGCCGCTCCGGCTCGTCACGGGGTAGGCGTGTATGTCCTACGGCATTCATAGGCGTGTGTGTCCTACGGCATTCATAGTGTCCTATGGCATTCATAGGCGAATGTGTCCTACGGCATTCATAGGCCTACGCATTCATAGGCGTATATGTCCTACGGCATTCATAGGCCTACGGCATTCATAGGCGTGTGTGTCCTACAGCATTCATAGGCGTGTGTGTCCTACGGCATTCATAGGCGTGTGTGTCCTATGGCATTTATAGGCCTACGGCATTCATATGCGTGTGTGTCCTACGGCATTCACGTCAGCTTCGGTTCAAGTTGAATAGGTGTCCTCTTCGTCAGGAGTGGAGGCGTTGATGGAGGTTTTGAAGGTCATGAAGTGGCTGTCCATAAGGGCACAAAGTAGGTTCACCTCACAAGGAGAGCCGTGTGCGGCAGGTTGCATGCGAGTGATACTGTCATTTTGCCGAGGGTGAGCGAAGCCCTTTGGTCCCCCAATGGTTGTTGAGAGAGTTGAAAAAGCTTTGCTATACGGATGGCTGGCAACGGCGAGTACTGCTGCAGAAGGTATGCGTTGACGGCGTCATAGTAACGGAGAGAGGCGTGTGGGGGGGGGGGAGCGGGTCACTCTGGGGTCACCAATGTAACGTGCCGAGAGAAGGCTGTGACTCAAAGGCAGGTTGAAAGCAACTGAGTAAGTTTATTGTAGAACACAATCCTTTATATACAAAATCTCAAAGCAACAAGAATTTTCATGTTCAAAAATCGAGACTGTTACAGAGGAGAAAAGCAGACATGATTTTTCAGGTTCTTTTTAGTGCAAGGGGAGAGCGAAGATACAAGCACAAAATGAACTATGTACGATCGTGTGACACACAGTTGGTACACCTGTACCTCCATTTCCATCACTCTCCTCCCAATATACTGTTCATCTCTTCTCATAACATGACCGTACCACCTCAGTCAACTTTCTTGGATCTTATCTGATAGTTTTCTAACTCCTGTGGTACCCATAATTACTTCATTCCGTATCTTATCTCTTCTTGTCACCCCACACATCCATCTCAACATTCTCATCTCTGCCACATCAATCTTCTTCTCTTCTCTCTTCTTTATTGCCCACGTCTCCGCTCCATACATCATTGCCGGTCTCACAACTGTCCTGTGTACTTTACCTTTCAACTTAACCCCTATTTTCCTCTCGCATAGTACTCCACGCACTTTTTTCCAATTCTTCCATCCTGCTTGTATTCTGTGGTTTATTTCTGCTCCTAGATCACCATCTTCTGCAACTGCTGATCCTAAATACCTGAAATTTTCAACTCTTTTCAATCTCTCTCCTTGTAAACTAACTTCCTCATTCTCGTCATTTTTCAATCTCAAATACTCTGTCTTTTTCCTGCTGATCTTCAATCCCCTATTTTCCATTTCTCTTCTCCACTCCTCCAGTTTCTCTTCTACTACCTCTCGCCTAGTGCTACACAGTAAAACATAATCAGCAAAAAGCAGACACCAAGGAGACTGATCTCTAATACCTCGTGTTACTACATCCATGACCAGATCAAATAGGTCAGGGCTCAATGCAGACCCCTGATGTAGTCCCACACTTACTGGGAAATTTTCTGTTAGGCCTATACTGCTCTTAACATTTGCTTCTGCCCTTTCATACATATCTTGGGTGATTCTTACATATTTCTCAGGGACTCCCTTTTCTTTCATACATCTCCACAGCTCCTGAGGTGGTACTCTATCGTATGCCTTCTCCATGTCAATAAAGATCATATGTAATCCTTTCTGTTTCTCCCGATGTTTTTCTATCGTCTGCCTCAAAGCAAATATTGCTTTTACAGTCCCTCTTCCAGGCATGAATCTAAATTGTTCCTCACCAATTGTTGTTTCATCCCTGAGTCTCTTCTCAATGATTTTTTCCCATACTTTCATAGTATGGCTTCTCAGCTTTATGCCTCTGTAGTTGCCACATTCCTGGATGTCTCCCTTTCCCTTATAGATGAGAATGATTAGGCTTCTTCTCCATTCCTCTGGCATCTTTTCCTGATTGAAGATCTTCTGCATCAGGTCCCACAAGATATTTATGCCTTCCTCTCCAAGACTCTTCCATACCTCTACTGGTATATTATCTGGTCCTGCAGCTTTATTATTTTTCATCTTCTTACTGCTTGTTCTACTTCTCTTCTAGAAACTATCTCGCTTGGGAGCCGATCTTCAAATACTGTTCTTGGGTTCTCCTCATTCAATTGTTCTTCAAAATAAGTTTTCTACCTTCTTTTAATTTCATTCTCTTCTGCTAGAACTATACCATTGCTATCTTTTATTTGCCTTATCTGTGTCAGGTCTTTATATGCAGCATCTTGGGCCTAAGCAATTCGTAATATTTTCTTTCTCCTTCTGGTGTTTCCATCTCTTTATATACTTCATTTAATGTCTCTGCCTTTGCCTTTGCTACTGCTCTTCTTACTTCTTTCTTTGCTTGTTTATAGTTTTCTTTATCCTGCTCTTGTCCTGATAGATCTGCCTTCTTCTTGGCTTCTTTCTTGGTTTTTACCCGTTCTTGCACCTCATCATTCCATAACCACGCTTCTTTATCATTTGGGGGTCTTCTTTCTGATGACTTTCCAAGTAGTTCCTCACGGATCCTTAGAATCACTTTACTATTCTCGGTCCGCCATTCTTGTACATCCTCATGTACCTTACTGCTTCCAGCACTCTTTCCTTAAACAAGACTCTCAGTTCTTCCTCTTTCAATTTCCACCACTTAATCTTTGGGTCCATTCTCGTCTTTTTACTTCTCCTACAATTCCTTAGTCTGCAATCAATTAACACTAACATGTGTTGCCACTGATGGGGGACCAGGCAGCCCCAACTTGGTGCCGGTCCCAAGCCCGGGTAAATGGGGAGAGTTGGCGGCAGGAAAGGCATCCGGCCATGAAAAATTAGCCAATACAACTATGGTCAGTGAGTCAGCATCTGGGACTTGTCGTTCAGAATTATTTTATTTAGTGGGAACAAGTCCAAAATAGTTTGAAGAGTGTTTGAATCTTTCTTGGGCACACAGAATATCCACCCATGAAAGTTCATGGATTTTGTGCGATGGATGACTCCCTTCCAAAGAAGATCCTGTACATAATCCTCTAAGAATGGGGTTATGGGTTGGAAGAACCTCTTGAACTGGGGTGGTTTATGTCCCCATTTCCAGCCTAGTCCTTTTGAGACTATGCTGTGAGGCCAGGGATCGAACTACTATCGATCCCTGAAACGGTAAAGTCATCCCTCTACCGGTAGTTCCTCATTGTTGTCTTTAACTACCTTGCCTCTACTTCCTCGGCCTCTAGACTGACTGCCCTTTCCAGACCTTTCCCTGCCACTGGCACTCTTCTTTTGAGCTCTGACAGGGTGAAATGTAGTGGTGGCTTTCTCATACACTGAGTTGAAGGCTGGAAACTGATACATACTGCTGGGGAACCTTGTACACAGTCTGAGGAATGGCAGCAACCAAGGCTGTCTTGACAGGAAAGGATTTCCTTAAATTTTTTTCTAGGATTCTTGCATTTTGGTTGAGGTCCTTCTCCGGGGATAGATTTCCTTTTAGAAGACATACCCCACTTTTCTATAAGGCTCTCATTTTCCTGAGACACTTAGTCAACGTCTTCCTTAACTAATTTCTTGGGGAAGAGGTCTTTCCCCCAGATGTTGGAGTCAATCAGTTTTCTAGGATCATGCCTGATCCTCGCTGCGGCTAGGATGTGGTCTCTACATGCTCTTCTGGCTAGGAAGAAATCATGGAGAACTCTATGGAACATGGCCAGGTGAGTCTTTGCCAAGACCAAGAAGAGTTCATATTTGGAATAGTTTCCAAATAGCATTTCTAGATAAGATTGGGAGGATAAAGAGGCAGATAGTCTCTCTTTAGCTTCCAATTCTTCCCTTAAGAGGGATTCGGGAATTCTAGGCAGTTTCTCATTAAACTGCTTGCCTCCGATGTCTTTATATAGTTTTCCAACAGTAAAAGTATGTTGGACATCTTCCCAACTGTCCGAATCATAAGGAAGGGCTAGGGAGACAGGTTTGCACTCTCTAGCACTGGCAATGGTCTACTCTCCATTAATGCTTTCTTTACAGCCTCAACGCTTTTAGAGGCCAAGGGAAATACAGTATCGTTGGGTGCAACGAAGGTGGCCTGCTTCCTGAAAGCAGAAAGTTGGGTATTAGTGAATTCAGCCATCTTTAGCTCCTTAACTAAAAGAAACTGAGCCTTGCTGTGGTCCAGGATGATTGTTTCCTTAGGGATCCTATCATCCCTAATGGACACTTCCGAGTTAATCTTTACATAGCAGCAAGGATAATCATCCATCGATGGGAAGAATTCCAAGTCAAAGACTGGCTTAGAACCCAAACCCTCTCCGATGTGGAGTGACCCCTCATTTAAGGCCACATGCTCAGCATAACACCAAGAGTTCTTAACTGTGCATTCAGGTAGGCTCGAACCTGGGGGAGCCTTATAAGTATGTTCCTTTTGTAAAACTTCTATTTTTGCCACTAGGTTCGCTTGAGCACGTTCATGTTTGGCATTTAGGTTTTCCATGAAAGCTTTCAGGGACGCCATAAATTCCATTTGACCTGGAAACAAAGGATTATCTGGCGTAGCAACAGGAGTCGAAGTAGAAGCTGGGGCCTGAGCAGCAGGGATGGAGGAACAAGCTAAAAAAGTATTGGAAGCTGTACTCACCCGATGTACATCCAATGACTCCTCAGAGGCTTCCGTGGTCAGCAGGATATTCTCCCTCTCTGACGACACAGAAGAAGTTATTGACATGTTGTCGGCGTCTATGCTCATGACTCTCAGAGCATCCCGAACTTCATTATCCGCATGATCTACTGGTACCAGCGGGAGTTGACCCGTCGGTAACTGGTGACCAAAAACAGCGGTCTCCTCAGCCTTGGGAAAAAGGAGGTCCTTAAGTTTCATAGAATGAAAATAAGGGGCACATTGTTGAGAGCTCTTCTGGAAGCCTCTAACTCAGTGACGAATTGTCTTCCAACTCCGCGCTTGCACATCCAAGAAGACGTTGGTGGAGTGGAACTGGGTGTGAAGTAGATCCTTGCAAACCTGACAGTTAGTAGATTCCCAGATTGCAAGAGACCCTTTGGAAACATGATAATCTGCAATTTTCAGGCAAGTATTGTGACCACAGGGCAACTTGACTCCCTTTGTACAGGTGACCATTGAACATTCCATTTCATCAGCAACCTGTAAAGAAGGAAAAATTTCAATGAGTACAAATCATTAAAAAATTTGCATTCTTAAGATAAGGATATACAAAATATTTTTTTACATAAAAATTATGCTTAAAAATAATCTTAGCATAAATATTCCTACCAGCTAAAATATGGCTATGACTACGATGCAATGGAGGCTCATGGCAAACAGCTCAGAAATCATTGGAGATTTTTGAAAAACTATCAATGACAGTGTGGTAGGAATATGGAGGAAAGGGTCACATCAAAGGAATGCCAGTACCTCTAAGGTCGGTGTATTAGACAACCTAAGATGGCAAATTCACTTATCATATTGCCTAAGCCAGCAACAACTACCCTCGAAGCGGCAGTAGCTGGGTTAAGGCGGCAGCTATTTCTAGCTACCATGATAAAAACTGACCCTTCAACACCCTAGGCATGTCGACACAACACGGCAGAGGCATTGTCAAGTCGACAAGAAGAGAGGGGACAATCCCATAGGGAAAGGTCCACAATCAGTGGGAGAGGTACAGGAATGAAAGGCAGCGAATAAGGAAACCTGCCAAGACCTGGTCATTATCATTAACTCATGAAAAGAGGGGGTTTTAGCCCGTAAGATAATGAGAGCCGTATGGGACAGCCAGGACATCCAGAATTGGAAATTCAAAGGATGTCCTGACAACCTGGTGGGATCAACTTCAGAGGACGATGTTCCTCAGAAATGGAAGAAGAGAAGAAGGAGCAGATGACCAGTCTATGGCGGCAGCTAAGGTGGCAGAGGGAATGACTCATAGCTAACACACATCCAGTGCTAGAAGAACTCAAGCCGACAAGACCAGAAGGTAATACAAGGTGACACTTCTGCCAAGATCAGCTAACCAGGCAAGGGGGTCAAAACTCTACAGAAAGAGGTACATAGCACAGGATGAGAAGCTGCAGTCACAGAACAGGCAACTGCTAAGGCAGCAGAGGAGAACCCAAAGGGGTACCAACTCTTTGCCTGGATAGGGTTAGGCCATAGAAGAAACTATGCAGGCAAGCCTAGCCCTCCTCGCTGGTGAGGGAAAACCTCAGTTGCTAAGATAATATGACTGGACAAGAGGAACTGTAGTTCCAAATACAGTCAGGTTATGGCCTAACCAGGAAGGGGAAGGGGCATAGAAACCACCCAAGAGTGGTCTCTAAGGCGGCAGAGAGAATTAATTCAGGGGAGAATAAAATCTTGTCCACCTAGGACCAGGGTAAATAGCCTACAAGCTATCCTATCCAAAGATGGCAATGAAGAGTACTTCAGTTGCCATGGGACTAGACAGGTATGAGAACAAAGTTCCACAGCAGGCAGTCACACTAGCAGGCACAAAGGGGAGGGAAAAGGGTAGTTATGGGAGACTCAGAAATTGGTAAGGCGACAGAACAGGAAGGCCTAACAGCCACATTAGACCAAGAATAGTGTTCTAAGGGGTCTGCAGTGATAGGGCACAAAGAACAA